>NW_027414351.1:0-109961 GCF_964106895.1 Numenius arquata
GAAGAAAAGAAGTCTTTCAGCAACTCTGCCTTCTCTGTGTCTTCCACCACTAGGGTGCCCATCTCATTCCTCAGTGGGCCCACATTATCCCTAATCTTCCTTTTTCTGTTTACATACCAGAAAAAACCCTTTTTGTTGTTCTTAACTGTAGTGGCCAAGTTGAGTTCAGCTTGAGCCTTGGCCCTTCTAATTTTCCCCCTGCATATCTTCACTGCTTCCTGGTATTTCTCCTTGCCTACCAGGCCCTTTTTCCAAAGATCATAAACCTTCTTTTTGTTCCTGAGCTCCAGCCAAAGCTCTCTCTTTAGCCAGGCTGGTCTTCTTCCCTTCCTGCTTGATTTTTGGGACTTGGGTATGGCTCTTTCCTGGGCTTTTAAGAGTGCCTCCTTGAAGTGCGACCAGCCTTCCTGGGCACCTTTGCCCTTCAGGATTGTCTCCCAAGGGACGCTTTCAACCATGCTCCTGAAGAGGCCAAAGTCTGCCCTTCAGAAGTCCAAGGTGGCAGTTTTGCTGGCCCCTCGCCTTGCTTCAGCAAGAATTGAAAATTGTATCATTTCATGATCACTCTGTCCAAGACGACCTCCAACGTTTACATCCCCCACAAGACCTTCTGAATTAACTATCAGCAGGTCCAGTATGGCACTTTCCGTAGTCGGTTCCCTCACCAGCTGTGTTAGGAAGTTGTCTTCCATGCGCTCTAAGAATCTCCAGGACTGTTGCCTCTCTGCTGTGTTGTATTTCCAGCAGATATCTGGGAAGTTGAAGTCCCCCATGAGTACAAGGGAGAGTGATCGTGAGGCCTCTGCCAGCTGCTTATAGACTATTTCATCAGTCTTTATATCCTGGTTTGGGGGTCTGTAACAAACTCCCACCACAAGGTCTGCCTTATTGGTCTTCCCCTTGATTCTTATCCATAGGCACTCAACACTGTCTTCATGTGTATTGCCAAGTTCTAGGCATACAATACTACTCTTAACATAAAGGGCCACCCCACCACCTCTCTTTCCTTTCCTGTCCCTTCTGAAGAGGTGATAGCTGTCAATCACAGCATTCCAGTTATGCGAGTCCTCCCACCACGTTTCTGTGACGGCAACTAGATCATAGTTTTCTTGCTGTACGATGGCCTCCAGCTCCTCCTGTTTGTTACCCATGCTGCGTGCATTCATGTAGATACACTTCAGCTGGGCTAATTGTCCCACTATTTTCCTGGGAGGGCAAGAACTAATTCCCACCTGTTCATGTGCAGACATTTCTGCAGTTACCATCTTATCACTACTCATGTCTTCACTGCCACATGTGTCCTTCTTTCCCTCATCAACTGCCGCAACAGGCTGCAAGGCCGTGCTGGCACCTTTACCTACTAGCACTGGCACGCTACTCCCGGGCACCACTTTAGTAACCTTGGTTCCAACCCCATCCCCCTTCAAAACTAGTTTAAAGCTCTCTCAATGAGCCCTGCTAATTCTTTTTTCCCAATAATATTTTTCCCAATATCCTTTTTCCCCTTTGGGTTAGGCTTCCCCCACCTGCTGCCAGTATGCCTGGTGAGCTGTAGATCTGCCCGTGATCAAAGAATCCAATGTCCTGCCGTTTACACCAGTCTTTCAGCCATGAGTTGATCTTTTGATTCTTCCTATTTATCCCCCCATCCATCCCTGTGACTGGTGGGATAGAAGAGAACACCACTTGTGCTCCTGATCCCTTGACCAGTCGTCCCATCACTCTGAAGTCCCTTTTCATTGCCTTTAGGCTTCTGGTGGCTACCTCATCATTGCCCACTTGAAATATCAGTAGTGGGTAATAATCTGAGGGCTGAACCAGGGAGTGAATTTCCCTCTGCATATCCTTAATCCTGGCCCCAGGGAGGCAGGTGACTTCCCTGTGGGACGGGTCTGGTCTACAGATTGGGCCCTCTGTTCCACTCAGAAGGGAGTCACCTATTACAATCACCTTTCTTTTTTTCTTAGTTGATGAGGTCCTGAGGCATGGGGGTGGGTGACTAGTCCTGGGTGCCTCACTGGGTAGATCGTCCTCTTCGTTCTCATCTACCTCATCCCCAAAATCCAGAACTCCAAACCTATTATGCAGATGTAACTGGGAAGGTGAGGGAGGCTGTTGGGGGTTCCGCTTGCCTCTCCGAGGAAGGACCAGCCTCCATTCCACCCTTTCTACTAAGTCCCCTCTCTCTGCCTGGTGACAGGGCGGGAGCGGATCATCTACTTTTATTAGAGCCTCTTCTTGCTGCCTTTGCCTCGGGGTACGGCTCCACCAGTCTATTTCACTTTCACATTCTCTAATGCTTCTTAAACTTTCCACCTCTTCTCTCAGTTCCACCACCTGCCTGAGCAGGTCTTTTATCTGCTGGCATCGCACACAATGGGTGTCTCTGGGTCCCTGTGGTACCACAGCCAGGCTCAGGCATTCGGTGCAGCCAGGGCCCTGTACGGCCGCATCTTGGCGCGGGAGTTCGGTCTGAGTTCTCACATTCTTCTTCACAGGGGCTTTGGGGCGTTTCGTTGCCATTTCCTCTCCTGAGCCTGAACGGACCGTTCGCCCTCAGACTCTCCCTCTTTGTCCTGTGCAGGAGCCCCACACGCTCTGCGCACGTGCGCCTGCAAGCTAACGTACCCGCCCTTGCGCTCACGTGCGCCCGGCATGCGCTCTGAACCTGCTGCGGCCAGCCGCTTTTAAATTTGCCGTGGCTCACCCGGCCCACCCCCAGCCACGTCAGCCTCTCAGCTCCCTCGTGAGATTCCCGACTCGTTTCGGGTCTCTCCACTCTCCTTCGGCTTCTCCGCCTCCGGGAAGCCCCCTCTCCGTCTCGATCTAAATCAAATTTAAAGCCGCAGCACTCACCGCTGCCACTGTCGCTCTCCGCGTGGTCCTTTTCTGCCGGGAAGCTACAGCATGTCCTGTAGGTGCATTGTGATGGCACTCAAGGTGATCTGTTCCACAATCTTCCCCGGCACAGAGGTCAGACTGACAGGCCTCTAGTTCCCCAGATCCTCCTTCTGGCCTTTCTTGTGGAAGGGCATCACTTTTCCGAACCTGCCGTTAACTGGGACCTCCCTGGTGAGCCAGGACTGCTGATAAATAATGGAAAGGGGCTTGGTGAGCATCTCCAACAGCTCCCTGAGTACCTCTGGGAGGATCCCATCTGGCCCCATAGACTCGTGTGTGTCTAAGTACAGTAGCAGGTCCCTTACCATTTCCCCTTGGATTATGGGGGCTTCATTCTGCTCCTCGTCACTGTGTTCCAGCTCAAGAGGCTGGGTACCCAGAGGCAAACTGGTCCCACTGGTAGAGACCGAGGCAAAGAAGTCATTAAGTACCTCAGCATTTTTCTCACCCTTTCTCACCATGTTTCCCACTGCATCCAGTGAATCATAGAATTAGCCCTCCTTTTCAGAATCAGAATCAGAATCAGAATCGTAGTGGTTGGAAGGGACCTCAGAGATCATCGAGTCCAACCAACAGTAAAAAAAAAAAAAAAAAAAAAAAAACACCACAAACAAAACCACCACCCACCACCTGAACACACAACAACAACAACCAAACCAAAAACCATCACCCACCCACACAGCACCCCACCACAAACCAGTAATCTTGGACACTAGAGCATGCCCTGAAGAACCATGTCTACACGTTTCTTAAATACCTCCAGGGATGGTGACTCCACCACCTCCCTGGGCAGCCCATTCCAATGCCTGATAACCCTTTCAGTAAATAAATGTTTCCTAATATCCAACCTGAACTTCCCCTGGCGCAACTTGAAGCCATTACCCCTTGTCCTATCATCTGTGACTTGGGAGAAGAGACCGACCCCCGTCTCTCTACAGCCTCCTTTCAGGTACTTGTACAGAACAATAAGGTCTCCCCTCAGTCTCCTCTTCCCCAGACTGAACAACCCCAGCTCCCTCAGCCTCTCCTCGTAAGACTTGTGCTCCAGACCCCTCACCAGCTTCGTTGCCCTTCTCTGGACCCGCTCCAGCACCTCAATGTCCCTCTTGTGGTAGGGGGCCCAAAACTGGACACAGTACTCGAGGTGGGGTCTCACCAGTGCCGAGTACAGGGGGACGATCACCTCTCGGTCCCTACTTGCCACACTGTTCTTGATACAGGCCAGGATGCTGTTGGCCTTCTTAGCCACCTGGGCACACTGAGGAGACACTCTGCCTCAGTAGCACTTGAAGCATGCTTCTATCACCTCCTCTTTAAACTCAACACTAATAAAATACATCCTTTAGAATCAAGAAGCCATTTTCTTTAGGTGCACTTTGAAATCTTCCTCCTTAACTACACCACAAAACCTCCCCAATTACCTGTACAAGTCTTGAAGGAAATGACAAAGAGATGAATTCCTTGTGAAGGCTTTCTGTCTTTTAACGAGCCCCATGGGGTATTTGCTGCTGAGTCCATGAACCTCAGATACTGAGAGAAGATTGAAGAAAGTGCTCAAGAAATCAGAAGCAAACCCCACATTTCCTGGAAGCGTTAATGAGCCCCACTGAGGGCAGTTCCTGCCAAAGGCTCCCCAGGGCCTCGTTAGAGCAGAGAATTGGAGGCTGTGATTGCAGGTAGGCAAAGGCAGAGTGCAGGTGGCTGTAATGCTGAGGAAAGCCTGGCTTTGATGAAGCAGAAAGGCCAAGCCCTCACCCCCAGGCCCTGGCAAGGGCAGATCCTGCCCCTCACTTGTGGCTCAGGGATCTTCCTGGGGGCAGTGGGATGTGGGGGTGAGCAGTGCCCAGGGCAGGAAAATTCTATGACACCTCCTGGCCTCCCAAAGAAGGGGCGAGCATGAAACAACATCCCAAGCCTCAAAGGAATCAGAGTCACAGAATCATTTTGGTTGGAAAGGACCTTTAAGATCATTGAGTCCAACTGTAAACCCCACATTTCCAAGTCCAACAATAAACCATGTCCCTGTGTGCCACACCTACATGTCTTTGAATTACCTCCAGGGATGGTGACTCAGCCACTTCCCTGGGCAGCCTGTTCCAGTGCTTGACAAAGCTTTCAGTGAAGAAATTTTTCCTAATATCCAATCTACATCTCCCCTGGAGAAACTTGAGGCCATTTTCTCTGGTCCTATCACTCCTTGCTTGGGTGCGGAGACTAACACCAACCTCGTTATATCCTCCTTTAGGTAGTTGTAGAGAGCAACAAGGTCCATCATCCTCCTTGTCTCCAGGCTGGACAACCCCAGTTCCCTTAGCCGCTCCTCACAAGACTTGTGCTCCAGACCCCTCACCAGCTTTCTGATCTTTGGGAATGCTCCAGGACCTCCATGTCTTTCTTGTAGTGAGGAGCCTAAAACTGGACACAGCGCTCAAGGTGGGGCCTCACCCGTGCCCAGTACAGAGGGACAACCAGTGCTCCAGTCCTGCTGGCCACAGTGTTCCTGATATAGGCCAGGATGCTCTTGGTCTTGGCCACCGGGGCACACTGCTAGCTCATGTTCAGCCGCTGTCGACCAACACGCCGAGGTCCTTTTCTGCCTAGAAGCTACAGCATGTCCTGTAGGTGCATTGTGATGGCACTCAAGGTGATCTGTTCCACAATCTTCCCCAGCACAGAGGTCAGACTGACAGGCCTCTAGTTCCCCAGATCCTCCTTCTGGCCTTTCTTGTGGAAGGGCGTCACTTTTCCGAACCTGCCGTTAACTGGGACCTCCCTGGTGAGCCAGGACTGCTGATAAATAATGGAAAGGGGCTTGATGAGCATCTCCAACAGCTCCCTCAGTAGCTCTGGGAGGATCCCATCTGGCCCCATAGACTCGTGTGTGTCTAAGTACAGTAGCAGGTCCCTTACCATTTCCCCTTGGATTATGGGGGCTTCATTCTGCTCCCCGTCCCTGTGTTCCAGCTCAAGAGGCTGGGTACCCAGAGGCAAACTGGTCCCACTAGTAGAGACCGAGGCAAAGAAGTCATTAAGTACCTCAGCATTTTTCTCACCCTTTCTCACCATGTTTCCCACTGCATCCAGTGAAGGATGGAGGCTCTCGTTAGCCCTCCTTTTGTTGCTATTGTATTTATTTTAACATTTTAATTGTCTTTTACAGCAGTAGCCACATTAAGTTCTAGTTGGGCTTTGGCCCTTCTAATTTTCTCCCTGCATAACCCCACAACATCCTCGTAGTCCTCCTGAGTTGCCTCCCCCTGCTTCAAAAGGCCATAAACTCCTTTTTTCCCCTGACTTCCAGCCAGAGCTCTCTGTTCAGCCGGTACCAGACCCCCAAGACCCACAGTTTCTCCAGGAGCAAATATTTGTAGTGCCCTGCAACTCCTCATGCTGTTCTCTTGTGAGAGACACCCCAGTCAAGACGAGCCAGCTGCATGTAAGCATTAAAAGATGAGCAAAAGGCGCTTCAGTCCATGGGGACCTTGAGAAACTCTGGGATTCTGCCAACGGAAGTCACTTGAAGTTCTTCAAGGAGAAGTGGCCAGTCCTGCGTTGGTGGGTGGCAGGGGGCGAGGGGGAGAATAGCGGCACACATCCGGAGAGGCTGGGACCTGACAGGCTGAGCAGTGACTCTGAGGAGAAGGGCCTGGGCACTACGGGGATGCCCAACGAGCCAGCAGAGTAGGGACACTACGAACAAGGTCAGGTGCCTATGGGGCTGCATGAGGAGACACATGGGCCACCCAGACAGCCTGGGTTCTCATCCCCCTCACCTCAGCACTGGTGTGGCCCCACAAACGTTGGTGTGCGCCAGTGCGTTTCTCCCCATTTTGGAGAGACAGAGGGCTGAAGGAAGTCTGAGAAGCACCAAGAGAGATGCGCTCTTTCTCCCCTCGGTTCTGGCTGTTGTCTCTGCCACCTATGCCTATGAGGAAGCACCTTATCCTTACAGTGCCAGGGTCTCATTGCCTCCCCTTCCCCACCCGAGAGCCTGGGAGGTATCGCACCGTAGTCCTGCCCTTGACATCGAACATCCCCACATGACACTGCCCCAGGAAGAGCCCTGAGTAACGTGGGAGGGACAGGATCTCCCTTCCCAGGGGCTGGGGGTCACAGCTTGGCCCTTTGCCTTAATGTAACACAGCCAGGTTTACTCAGATCTCTCCCACCTTTACATTCCCTTTGTCTACCTGTCATCTCTGCCTCCAGTTTTCTCCTCTAAGCAGCCACTGAGGAGGCTTTGTCAGTAATGGTCCTCAGTGGGACCATTACCACTCCAGGAAACTTTGGAGTTTGAATCTGACTTGGACTGGTTGAGAGTCATCTTCAACTTCCTCTCAGGGCCTGAGGTTCATGCTGAGTGGGGAGGATTAGTTAACAAGAGCAGAGACATGGTGGGACTGAGGCACTCAATGTTTTCTTTGCTTCAGTCTTTCCTGAAAAGGTCTCCGGGGCTCTGTTCTCAGGGAAAGGCTTCAAGGAGGAGGAGAGCTCCTATTGGCAGGAATCTCAGGAAATCCTACAAGGGCCAATGTCAGTGTCTGCCCCTGCAGGGGACTCACCCTGCCAGTGGCACAGGCTGGGAGCAGCCCTGTTGGAAAGGTCTCGGTGGGCAAGGAGCTGGACAGGAGGCAGCCCTGTGCCCTGGCAGCAAGGGAGGTGACCAGCATCCTGCGCTGTATGACCAGGAGCACAACCAGGCGATGAAGGGAATCATAGATCATTCTATGATTCTATGATTGCGCAGGTTACTGTATGCAGATTTCAGATTCCCAATGCAGGAAAGATGTCAGCAACATGGGGCAGGTTTAGCCAAGGGCTCCAAAGATGGTCAGGGACTGGAGCACTTTCCCTGTGAAGAGAGACTGAGGGAGCTGGGCTTGACCTGCCTGGAGAAAGGACAGTCTTGGCAGGAACTTGGAGCAGCATTGCACAGTCCCAGGAAGACTGCGTCAGGTTGATGTCCGTGGTACAAGATACAAGGACAAGAGGGCTGAAACAAGAGAGAGGCAGGGTACACACAGCGAGAAACTTTTCCCACATGGGAATAGTCAAACACCAGAAGCTGTTTCCCAGGGGGTGTGCAGCAGCTCTGTTCCAGAAAGTCACCAAAACATGTTTGGATACACCCTCAGTAATCTCTTCTGGCCCCACAATGAGAAAGAGATTGGTCAAGACACCTCCTCGGTTCCCTTCCAACCTAAATGCTGCTGTCCTTCCTTCCTCTTCATGTTATCAGTGCAACCCACTTTCTCCACGTGGCGTCAGTTGCATGATGTGTAGAGGAGACCCTCTACATCCATCCCAGCACTGGCAGTAGAGATGCCAAGATGAGCTGTGCTTCATTGACAACCACTGCCAAAGAAGCTCAAACCCCTTCATATGCTTCCAAGATCTCTTTGTCAGTTGGAGTACAGTTGGCTTTGAATCCTCTCTGTACCTGACTCCAAAAGCCTAGGGCTTGACCTTGAGTCTCGAGAATTTGGAGGTAATTACCAAAGTCTTCCTGAGAAGGGTGACCGAGGAGCCAGTGAGGGGAGGTATCCTGCAGGACATCGTACTTAGAATCAAGGCCAGGGATGTAACAGTCAGGGGGGAGAAAGCAGAGTTGAAGTTTCTGAGAGAAGGCAAAGAGCAGGACTTGAGGAGAGCAGGCTTTTGCCTGCTGAGGGACCTGTTTGACACAATCCCATGGGATATGGTCCTGCAGAGAAGAGAGGAGAGCTATTAGATGGTCAAGGATCTCCTCTTCAAGCTCCAGCATAGTACACCTGGACATGCACAACGTCAAGCACTACTGCAGGAAGCTGGTATGGATGAGGAAGGAGCTTCTGGGTACAATCAAGAGGAAGCACAGAGAAAGTGTAAGCTCTCTACTTTCCAGCCTCAGTGGTTCTGTGGCTCTGGGCTGGAGAGCTCTACTTGTGTGTGTGTGTTTGTGGAGGGGTGAAGGAAACCCAGGGCCAGCTCCTGGCTAGATGGAGAGTGTAAGATCAGCTCCGGGAGGGATCGCTACTCTCTGTGTGTCTATATAGGCCTATGTTTTGCACTAACACAGCACAGCACACAAACAGCCCGACCCTCATTTCTCCTTTCTCCACTGACAGTAGTTTTGTTTGGCCTAGAGACCTCCTGAAGTCACTTCCAGGATGAGTTATTGTGTGTTATTTTTTCCACCACAGGCCTCCCCTTGGTATGGCAGGGAGAGAACTCAGGTTCCCCATGATCATGAAATTAAGCAGACACAAGTTTGGAGCGATCAGCTGTGTCCTTTTAGTCCCACTGAGGCCCCACACAGGGCTGCTGGGCAGGTAACCCCAAAGAGGCCTCATCACATCTGCGCTTAACCTTTGGTTTTCTTTTTCCTTCTTTTCCCTTCCAAGTTTTTCTCTTTCATCATCCTCACACATTTCTCAACAAAGAGCCTCTTTCCCCACTGCCCCTGGCTTTGCTCTCTGTTTCCAGGAGGGTTGCTGTGCCGATTCCTACATTGGTCAGTACAAAACTAGTAGCTCCTTTTATTAGCTGTAGCGTCCTGCAATTTTTTATGCTGTTATCTTGAGGTGATGGCTCACCACCGTCACGGTGGTCCATCTGCACACAAACATTAACAGCTGGCAAAATGGAGCTTAAGTCCAGGGGACCTTGAGAAACCCTGGGATTTGGACAAAAAGTACTTCTAACATCTCACAAAGGGAAGTGGCCAGTCCTGCATCAAGGCAAAGAATAACCCCATCTATCAGGGCTGCCTGAAAAGTGACCCTGAGGAGAAAGACACCACAAGGGACACCGTACGATCCAGTGGTGCATGCTCACCATGAACAAGGTCAACTGCATATGGGACTGCATTAGGAGGATTGCGGCCACCCCAGGAATCTTGAGTTGCGTCCCCCTTTCAGTGAGTTGTGCTGGGGCCACACTTGACTTGTGTGTCCCTCTCTGGGAATTCCTGCTGTGGACAGGTGGGAGGACCTGGTGAGTATACAGAGGAGGTCTGCACATGTCATCTGCCTAAGGTCCCAAACCCCATCTTTGCCGACTTCTTCCCTCCATAATCCCAGGAACATGCTGACCCAGAAGACCACCATGCTGTCCAGACCACTCCAGAGTCCCCTCCTAGAAGGTGGGTCTCCTTAACGTCACCTGGGTACTTCCCTCAGATCCACTCACCATCTTACCTGTCACCAGACACCAACTGGAGACTCTGAAACCCAATCCTACGTCTCTGAAAGGTCACAAAAAGACATAGAGCATTTTAGTCCCGAATACATGGAGGCAGAGGAACATGAAGAATTCGGCTCCTTCGTAATCTTGCAGAGTGCAGATCTTTGGAGAAAGATCCCGGCATGAAAGTACGGCACCAGGGAGATCCCATTTTTTTACAGACATGCTACAAAAGAGGCCAGCTCTGAGCCACTTTTAAACACAGTTTGAGAGGGGAACAAGGTGACACAAAATAGGTACATGTCTCAGGTGTAGCGACACAAATGAAAACATTTGTGTAGGAACATAATAACCATGAAAAACAATAACAGCAATAATGATAAAAAAATGATTAAAAATACAAAACAAACCAACAAAAAGGAAGGAATCATACAGCAGGAGTCATTAATGACTGTGGGAGTCATTTATGGAGAGAGGTGGCAAATTTCTCCCTCTTGAAAAAAGACCATGATATCAGAGTCCTAATGGTCTCTTTGAGCTCCCAGTTCCTCAAGCTGTAGATGAAGGGGTTCACTGCTGGAGGAAGCACTGAGTACAGCAGAGCCACCGTTAGGTCTGGAAATGGGCAGGAGATGGAGGGGGGCTTCAGGTGGGCAAATACTCCAGTGCTGACAAAAAAAGAGACCACAGCCAGGTGAGGGAGGCACATGGAAAAGGCTTTGTGCCGTCCCTGCTCAGAGGGGATTCTCAGCAGTGACAAGTGGTGTCCCTCAAGGGTCCGTGCTGGGACCAGTACTGTTTAACATTTTTATCTAAGACATAGACAGAGGGATTGAGAGCACCATCAGCAAGTTTGCAGATGACACCAAGCTGTGTGGTGTTGTCGATACACCAGAGAGATGGGATGTCATTCAGAGGGACCTGGACAGGCTGGAGAGGTGGGCCCAGTTGAACCTCATGAGGTTCAACAAAAGCAAGTGCAGGATTCTGCACCTGGGAAGAAACAATCCTCAGTATAAATACAGACTGGGGGATGAGGTATTAGAAAGCAGCCCTGAGGAAAGGGACTTGGGGGTGCTGATGGACGAGAAGCTGGACATGAGCAGGCAGTGTGCTCTCGCAGCCCAGAAGGCCAATCACATCCTGGGCTGCATCAAAAGAAGTGTTGCCAGCAGATCCAGAGAGGTGATTCTGCCACTTTACTCTGCACTGGTGAGACCTCACCTGGAGTACTGTGTGCAGGTCTGGAGCCCTCAATATAGAAAGGACATGGACCTGATGGAGCGGGTCCAGAGGAGGGCCACCAAAATGATCAGGGGGCTGGAGCACCTCTCCTATGAGGACAGACTGAGGGAGCTGGGGTTGTTCAGCTTGGAGAAAAGGAGGCTCCGGGGAGACCTCATAGTGGCCTTCCAGTACCTGAGGGGGGCCTACAGGAAGGCTGGAGAGGGTCTGTTTACAAAGGCCTGCAGTGACAGGACGAGGGGCAATGGTTTTAAGTTGGAGAAGGGGAGATTTAGATTGGATATTAGGAAAAAGTTCTTTACCATGAGAGTGGTGGAGCACTGGAACAGGTTGCCCAGGGAGGTGGTTGAGGCCCCTTCCCTTGAGATATTCAAGGTGAAGCTCGACAAGGCCCTGGGCAACCTGGTCTAGTTGGGGGTGTCCCTGCTGACTGCGGGGAGGTCGGACTAGATGACCGTTGGAGGTCCCTTCCGGCCTGGACCAATCTATGAATCTATGAGGTAGGAGTCTGAGCAGGAGAGCTTGAGGATCTGGGGGATTTCACAGAAGAACTGGTCCAAGACATTGCCCTCGCAGAGGAGTAGGGAAAATGTATTGGCCGTGTGCAGCAGAGCGTGGAGAAACCCACTGCCCCAGGCAGCTGCTGCCATGTGGACACAAGCTCTGCTGCCCAGGAGGGTCCCGTAGTGCAGGGGTTTGCAGATGGCCACGTAGCGGTCGTAGGACATGACGGTGAGAAGACAGAGTTCTGCTGACATTAAAAAGACCAACACAAAGACCTGTGCTGCACACCCTTGGAAAGAGATGGCACTGGTGTCCCAGAGGGAATTGGTTTAGAGAGCTGGGCTTGTTCAGCTTGGAGGAGAGGAGGTCTTGGGGGGAACATGGAGCAGCGTTGCACAGTTACCAGGAAGACTGAGCCAGACTCACATCCATGGTAGAAGAGACAAGGACAAGAGGCAATGAGCGAAAAAAGAGACGGTCAAGCCAGATAAGGAGCAACTTTTCAAGCATGAGGATAGTCAAGCACTGGAAGCTGTTTCCCAGAGAGCGTGCAACAGCTCTGTCCTGGAAAAGGATCAAGACGTCTTTGAACAAAGCCCTGACTATTTTCGGTATCTGACCCTATTTTGAGTGGGAGGTTGGTCAAGACACCTCCCCAGTTGCCTTTGGGCCTGAATGGGGCTATCCTCCTTTCCCTTTCATGTTTCCAAATTAGGGAGAGCTCTCAGCTTCTCCCTGACCCCAGAAGTGATTCACATCAGGTGCTGGGCTGCTGCACAGGTGCCCCCAAACAGCCCTGACCACATCCTTGGCTTCCCTTTCCATTTGCCCAAAGCCAAGTTCTTCTCTTTTACTATCCTTCTACCTGCCAAAAATAACAGCCTACCCTGTTAACCCTTTCAGTGCAGGTACTCAGTAAATGTCAGCATCCATGTACAGAGTCTCCAAATGAGCTGGGCATTGAAGCCATCCCATCATTGCAAAAACAGAGATGACTCATTTGACTGGATCTTTGAACCCGGGAACTGGTATCCCATGTCTCCTGAGATTCCCGAGAACACCTAAGCTTTGTCACTGGGCTCACAATCTCTCCAGCCTTCTGCCAGCCACAGTCTTGTAACCCAGGACACTTCTCCCCATCCCTTCAGCACACTGCCTGGTCTCTGCTCTCAGCTGGGTGAAGTCAGGGTGCTCCCTTGCACAGCTTTCCCTACAAAAGTCTTCTCTTTGTGCTGATCCCACTTGTATCTCCTCATGTCATGTACGGCTCCGTCCTCCTCCTGCAGAGTTCCACTAGATGGGCAGTTTTCCTGTTTCTTGCACACCCACTCACCTCCACAACCTTTTTGTATTGTATGCGTATCAAATACTGTCTGAAGCAACTCAGCTTCACCCATTTCCAATTGCAGGCTGAGACATTTTCCCTCTTGGAGCAGACATTCTGAAAAAATGCTCCATATCTGGAGACACTCTTCAATTCTCCAAGTACAGTTGTTAAAAAAAAAAAAAAAAAAGCCATGCTGAGTTAGTTTTTCACAGAGACAGTTTCAAAGCATCAACGCAGATTCAATACAGGAATTGTGACAGTCAAGTTACAAAGAGAGAGGAAAAAAAGTTCACAAATTCTCTGTCAGCAAAGAGGAAGTCCCACAGCCCATGGGATGTTTTCATTAGTTGGCCTATAGGAACCGGATTTCTCCTTGGCCTCAAATAGTAGCTCAAATCCTGAGCCAGCAGGACAACATTGGCTGCAGTTGCACACCACTTTCTTGACAAGACTGTGAGTTCAGACCCAGTTGATGGAGTTTCTCACACAGGTCACGGAGGAGGGCAGGGTTTCAGGGAGAGGGGCACACGCTTCAGTTTCCCAAATCTCATGACTCTGCCCAAACCATCTTTCCCTTGACCTCTGGCATCCTATTTCTTGAGATGCAAAGCTGGTGGGTCTTCTGTTGACACTACTTCAATGGTCCTTCTGGTGTTTCTGGGATTTCCCTTAGAGTGGAAAAAAAAAAAAAAAAAAAAAAAAAAAAAAGTAATAATAATAATAATAATAAAAAAATTTAAAAAGTCACAGTTTACTTCCATAGCACCAATCTACTTCCATAGCACCAATTCCGGACAATGCCAATTATATTAGTATTTGCCATATAAGGTATGATTTCCCATCCTGAATTACATGTTGAAAGCCGTTCGGATGAAGGGTGGTCTTGCAAAAGTCACCCTTTGTGTCCCCAGGTGGCACGGACACTGCTGGTTTCCCTCTCCAGAGAGTGGCGGAGGCTGGATCCCCTTCTTAGGACAGGCTCCTTGCCAGGAAGCCAAAGCCATGGGGGGAGCTCACCTGGTTCTTTTTGGCACTTCACTCAACAGCTAATTGGATATATTTGGTGCTTTTCTGGGATTACTGTTCCTGCACAGAGGCTCATAGAAAGACAACTGTTTCTTAAGAGAGGGTGGAAAAGGCCCTGTTATAGCCAAGCAAGCTTACCATGAGCTCTGGAGGGAGCAAGGATGATTATAAAAAGCACCAGGAATGTCCAAAATGCTCTTCCAAAGAGTGAATGGACCGGAGCAGTAGTGATTGGCCAAGTGTAGGTCGAGGGGAGAGAGGGTCAAGGGGTGACAGCGAGAAACAAGGGGATGGCTGATGGCTTTAGCCTATCCTTACAACCACGTCTGAAGGCAGCCATGGGAAGTAATGGATGTCTGTGGGTGGAGCCTGAGGAAGAGGATTGTCCTGGGACGATAGCAGGAAGGAAAGCTCCTCCTGTGCAAACCAGGGGTGATACAGACATTCACCTCTTGTGTGCCTGCCTCAGCCTGGCAGATGGGGAATGCCCACTGCTGGGGGTGGCTGTTCTTAGGAATGGCCCATGAGCTGACCTTGCTCTTTTATCCTCCTTCTCTCCCCACACTTGGATGGACCTGAGGAAAGAGCCATGAGCCTGGAGGATGCACAGACCTCCTGGGCTGAGGTCCCATCCCTGCAGGGGCAGAGGAAGGGTTTGTGAGACACATGGGCGTGCAGGGAGAGAGCAGTGTGGGGGTAGCAGTGAGTGCGTTAAAGGTGGGAAAAAGGAATGAGCTATTGGGGGTGTGCAGTTCAGTGCTGGGATGTGGAGCTAAAGAGAGGATTCTGGCACGGATTCTCCAGCATTCTGGAGCTTGGAAATCGGGGGATAAATGAGCATTAACAAGGCTTTGGAAGAAACCAGGTGAGATGTGGGGAATTCAAACTGGTAAATCCTCAGAAACCCACATCTTGGTTTTGGAAGCAAGGAAGCAGGCGCAGGCTCAGGACAGGGTAATGTGGTGGGGATGTCCAATGGCCTTGCTGGGGCTCTGACACCCCAACAAATCTGAGACCCTTGTTCCCTTGGCTATGGCTTCTGTCTCTTCCACTGAGAGCCACAGGAGAACATGAGGTCCTTACAGTTCCAGTGTCTCGTTGCCTCCTCAGCCACCTGCCATAAATCCTGGGAGGTGTCCTACTGCTGACCTGCACCTGGCAAGACGCACTCCCAATCACATTGCCCCCACCAAGAGCCCCAAACATTCCAAGAGGAAAAGGAAAGGAGCCCCATCCTCTGTAGAGGATGTGGGTAAGGATGCGGCCATCCTGCCTGGAGGAGCACATCAAGGGCTTTCACAGTCACCTCTACTTTTAAATTTCCTGCTGTACCAAGTGCCTCCAACTTCCGGCTTCACAAGCCCCCAGGGACAGGACCCTTGTCTGCTCATTCCCTCCATGGTCTCTTCAGTGATGGACTTCAGCAGGGCCTGCAAACACCCTCAGAAACCTGGACGTTTGCTTCTGACTCTTACGCTTCTAGAGGCTTGGTCAGTCTTAGAGATCTGCAGTTCAGGAACTCGGCACCAGAGGGCTCATTAACATGCAAAACACCCCGAGGAGCCAAGCCAGGGCACAGTTTTCCTTCAGTCTTCAATTCTTCTGTGATTAATTAGAGAGCTTTCAGGGGTGGAGTCCACGTGAAAAGATGTCCAAGCAAAGAGGCCAAGTGCATGAAATGCTTGATTTCAAATTGCCAATTCTGCATGAATGCCAAGGGATTTGGGTTGCAGGAATGTCTCCAAGTAGAGCCTGCATCACCTAGACCCATGTGGATGGACTGGCAGAGCCACCCCCAGCTGGGGGATCCCCACCTCCCAGGCTGAGGCAGGCAGTCAAGATGCAAATATCTGCATCTGTTACAGGCCTCCAGGCAGAGGGTGACTCATTCCCATGACCCTCTAAGCCTGGATCAGCTCATTGTGCTTTTGCTGTCCTTCCCTTCAACTGTCAAGAATATGGCAGGTTTGGCTTTGGCATCATCCCTGTGTCCTGGGACAAGGTTTCTCAATTCCTCCTCTGCAGCTTCCCTGCTTCCACCTCCTCTGTGCTGCCTCTTTCTGCAGGACCTCAGTCAGTTCCGACAAGCAGCCTCCTGAGGCGGTTGCTTCTTTTCAAGGGTATTTGGAGAGATCATTTTGGTGCCTGGAGGAGGCTGTCCTGAAAGGCTTATCACATTTCCCATGGTCCTTCACGCGTGAGAGTTACTTCCCATGCCACCACGTGCATCAGTGTCCCAAGTACATCAAAGTCTTCTTCTCTGGAGTCCACCCATTTTTGCTCTGCTGCTGGCCTTCCTCACTCCTCTTTGGCACCTGAGACCCCACTAGTTCCTGCTCACAACAGCCAAGGCTGACACTGATTTTCACCTCCCTGACCAGCTCTTTTTGGTTTGTTTTTTTTTTTTCTTTCCAGGACCATGTCCAGGTGAGCATCACCCTTGTTTGCCCACCCGGCAGCTGTGTTCAGAAGTTGTCCTGCAGGTCCTGCAGGCTGCCGGCATCCTGTTTCTTTGCCTGGCCAGTGAATGCCAGGGCAACTACTGTACCCCATAGGAACCTGTTCATTGACTACTTGGAGACTTCTTCAGGTTGGTGTTAAAAGACTTATTGTGCCTACTGTGCCTGATCAAGTGGATTATAACGGCCAAGACAGGGCCACCCTTAATGGCCTCTCCTCTCATCCTCACTCACACAAGCTCACTCAGCCTCTTGTCCATCTCATTGAGGAGTTCCATATATCTGAGGTTCTCCTTCACACAAGTGGCATCACCCCATCCTCATCCTCCCTGTCACTCCCTCCAGCAGAGCCCGTATCCTTCCGTTGCAACACCACAGCTCAGCAAGCTGTCCCACCACATCTCACTTCAATCCAAAACCATCCCAGTTCTGTGGGAAGACATGGGACTCCTTCTGGCAGTGCACATTTGGGCCACAGCACCTCAGCTGACTTCTCACAGGGAAACCTGAGCTGGGATGCTGCCCAGGAGAACCATTGTACATGGAGCAGTTCCTTCTTGGCTGGGCTGGGCTGTATGTACAGTGTGGCCTTCACCCCTGGGCTGTGCTGCACAGATGCCTTGGCCACAGGACAGCCTCAGCAGTACATTGTCACACAGGAGCCTGCAGACAGCTCCCACTCTATACCAGACATTTTGCCTCCTGTGTGGCCTTCCCTGTATCCAGCACTGCTGCAGGAAGTTCTCGTGAAAACGTCCTTTCTCTTTGACTGTCGAGATGATGAATAGCGTGGTTTCCTTGTAAGAAAATCCTAGAGTTGGGTGAGAAACACCTGCTCACAATTAGAATTTAATAGTGAACAAAGTCGCTGAAGCAAGGATTAAAAAAATAAAAATTTATTAAAAAAATTATACGAAACAGCACTGAATCGGGTGCGTCTCAAAGCAGAGGCACACCCCCTCGCTCAGTTTTTAGGTACTTATAGCCTATCCCCGCCGCCTGGGTTTCTGTCTTTTCTCATTGGTTGAGAAGTTGGAGCTCACATTCTTCTCGACCGCCTAACTTATTACAGGTCTAGTTCACCTCTTTTCGCCGTATAAGGCATAAACACACCTACTTCAAAGAATCATGATCCTAAACACGCCTTTGGTTATGCTACACGTTATTTCACAGTCTTTGCCGCCATCTACTGTCCATTAGTAGAATCTACAAGCACTCTGGATGGTCGTTTACTTCATCAGGTGGTCGTATCCTCCTCTCCATTAGCTGTCCTCTAAATGAACCCGGCCTACTTGGCAGTCTCCACAGCCCACTCGACAGATTTACCATCCAAGACTGGTTTCTTTGGTCTTAGTGTTACTCCTCTATCTCTTGGGTTCCTGCGTTGAAGGTTCCATTCCAATCTGTTTCTCTTCACTTAGATTTCATTCTGCAAGACAAGGGTCCCTTGACAGACCAAGGGCAACTCTGAAGATGAATTGGCTACAATTTATTAGACTCTACTGTGATAGGAATCACTAAGCTTCTCTTGTTAGTATATACATACTAACAGGAATGCATCAATTAGCTGAAGCAAAACTTAGCTCATTTCTCACAGTTGCTTGAGTGACCAGACCAGGAGACTGTCTTCTATGGGTGGGGTCTGCGTGGTTTGCTGCATTGGGGTCAAAGGCCCATTCAATGCTACACCTCCTGGGGTTCCCACCATCTAAACAGACATAAGCTTGCCTCTGGGATACTGCCCTTATAGTGCTCCCCTCAGGAACAGGATTTTAAAAGAGACCTTGTGGAGTCTGAGTGCCTTTCTTACTGGGATCAGCGCAGACCAGCACCTCCTGTTTATAACCACTCTTTCAACAACCTTGGATGCCAACACTCACGTCCCATGGACTGGTAAGGGTGTAGTTTGCTCAGGTAACCCCTGGCTTGGTTCCCCATCCACTGCTCGTTCTTCTCCTCCGGAGTCCTGCCTCAAAGCAAAAAGACCTGGGAGGCCTCGCTGGTGGCAACTCAGGGAAAGAGAACATAGAACATCTCAGATTTATCTACACCTTCTCCTCCTAAATTCAGCAGCGGCCCTATGTTATCTCTTGTTCTCCTTTAACTCTTCCTGAATTACCAAAAGCTCATCTTGGTGCCCTGGAACTCCCTTTGGAGTTTCAATTGAGTTCTGATATGGACCGTTGCTGAGCCAGGACAATGCTGCCCTTGAGGACAAGATGTATCCAGGCCCACAGTGACAATTATTGGTCTTTCCATTGATTGTTTCCTCAAGGGAGTGAGTAAAGATCCCTGTGTGATGTGTTCCATGTCCATGCAATGCCTGCACCTCTTGGGTAGCGAAGGGACAGACCTTGCCTCTCTGATGCCACCTGATGACTGGCGCCTCTGACAGAAGGCATCAGTCAAGGGAACAGACACCCTACTGCACTCTCTGCGATGCCGTCTGGGCCATCTGTGACACATCCACCCTGAATGGGAACTGCTTCCCTGCAGGTCCCGTGTGGTCCAGGCCAGCCTTGGAGTCTCATGTTCCTCTGTGGCCCTGGATTTGAACATTGAATTGAGTAGCTGCCCTGAATTCTGTCAGGCCATATGGAGCTGAACGTGGGACAAATGCCCTTGTAGTCACTTGAGAGCTGGTAAATTCAGCTGATGGAAAAGAGAGGGACCTTGCTCTCCCTATGGCACAGGACAGCAGTCGTTGATATGAATACCTCTAAAACCTGACATGAACATAACGAGTAGGAGAATATTCTCCTGGCTTTTTTGGGACATCGGCTGTCATTTCACTTGGCCAAAGGATTTCCCACCAGGCTCATAGATGAGATCTCCAAGATGTTTCCCTGTCTCTAAGAACTGCTCCATTAGAGCTTGCGGTTCCCTACACCTATCTTTGACCACCCCTGAGACCTTCCGTGTCACCAGGTGTTGTGTTTGAATAGCCCAATCCTGCCCTCCATCTCCATGGATGAAGATGGGAGCTGAGACAAGGAGCTCACATGCAGGAGCCTATTTTTGTGCCCACCTGAACCCCTGAGGCAAGAGGAATCCCACCTCCAGTGGGTTTGGGACAGGCAAGGGAGGGAGCTGAGTCTCCTTCAAATGCCAGCAATAGAAACGCAGGATGAGATGGTTTATTGACTCAGCGGAATGCCTTCTCTCAGCAGGAGTAATGGAGATCCCTGCCTGTCACTGTCTGGGTGTCCTGTCTTCTTATTAAATGATACCAAAACCAGTGACCTTTGAAGTAACTTTGAGAGGAGAATTGACAGTTCTGGAAAGAAGCGCCTCTCCCCAGCTGAGAGAGGAAACATCAGTGATGACTTCAGCCTGCTTCACAGCACGTTCCCCTGGAGCCCCAGGGCCATCTCCAGGGAGCCCAGAGGGGGCAAAGAAAGCGCTGCCTTGGGCTGTTCCTCTGCTGCTGAGCTGGGCCGGGCTCCTGGGACGGAGGGAGCTCCTGGCCACGGGGCAGCGCTGCAGAGAGACAGCTCTGCCCAGGAGCAGCTCCTCTGCCAAGCGCAGCAGGGCTGAGGGCACTCCCAGGGTATCTCAGGGAGAGGAGACAGGCAGAGAGAGGGCTTAAAGGTGGTCAGGACTGGGAGGATGTCTGAGAGCTCACTGGAGGAGAAATCTTCACAGCCCTTGACAGGGTAAGTCTCTGGCTGCAGGGCAATGCAGCTGCGGTTCCTGGAATGGCACATCCCGCAGCCTGTGGCATCTCTCAGGACATCTCTCACAGTTTCTCCAGAGTAGAGAAAAAGGACTTGCTTTGGAGCACGGCTTCCCTAAGGCTCTTTCAAAGGGAGAGGGCACATCAGCTGCCTTCTCCCAGGGATGGCTTCACACCGGGAGTGCGAAGCTGGATGTTCCCCAGGGGTACAAGGGCTGTCCTTCAGAGCAGGGTCCCTGTGTCCCAGGGAACTGTGTGCTGGGGCAGGGACTCTTCCACCTGTCGGGGTCAGCTCTCAGCCTTCCCGGGGAGCTCCCCACAGCAGTGTGGGCAGAAGCCATGGGGGGAAGAGGCAACACCTGGCAGGAGAATGACCTGCTGTCAAGAGGGTGCTGCGTGCATCAGGGCTGCTCACAGCTGCAGATTGCCCATAGGACACTTCCGAGGGGACTTTTCAAGGCAAAGGTCGTGGCAGGGATTAAGTTTTAGGTAAAGAGCTTTCCTGATTTTATATGTTATTTTTTGACTTGTGGGGGAGGGGAGGTGGAAAAAGGGATAAATGTTTAAGGAGTTCTCAAGTTGGAAGAAGTCACTGAGACTCTGGAGCTGTAACTTTGAAAGATCAGTAGGTCTGCCAGGAACCTCCTAGAGTGCCTTCAGCCACTCCTCTGCCCATCGACAGCACCAGCATCACCTTTCCTGGACCCATCAGGGTTGCTCTCAACAGCCCTTTTCCACCTGCAAACAGGAACATGCGCCCAGGCAGTGCCCTGCAAACAGGCAGGTTTCTGTAGGGCCATGGTGAGTGCGCAGAGGTCAGGGTGGGATCTGTGAGCACTGATGGGGAAAAGTCATGGGGCAGGGAAACACCTTCCAGGAGGAAAATCTCCTGGCAGAAGGGATATGATCAGGGAGGGAGAGGAAATTAAACCAGAAATGTTGTGGGAGGGAGAATTCAGAACTCTCTGTGTGATCCCCTCCAATGCAGACCCCTTCCTCTGAGCAAGCCCCCTTGCCTCCTGTCCCACCCAGCAAAGCCCTGTCCTCAAGGCTTTGTGGTCCAAGGCATGAACAACCCTCCTGTGAAGCCAGAGCTCCAGCAGAGCCGTGGGGCATCTCCCTAACCGCGTGTGTCCGTTTTCCCCTCCAGAGCACAGGAGCTGAGAGAACCGGCCCAGCAAAGTTCCTGCTGGGGAGGTGGTGTGCCCAGCTGGGTGAGGGTAACGCTGTCCTGAGTGCCCGGCTCTCTCTCCACTTGTCTCTCTCAGCCAGACCATCCCTGCATTTTAACTTGTTTCTCCACTTGTCTCTGATATTGTCACCTTGTTCTCTCAGTCGGGCTCTCTGGGGATGGGAGATGCAGCAGCCGAGTGAGGCACTGCTCTTGTGATTCCTCCCAGGCAGGTGTGTCCATGGGAACGAAGTGTCCAAGCTCTCCTCTGACCTGTGGGGCTGTGGGCAATGTGACTGTGGGGCTGTGTCATCCCCTGAGGAACGAGCTGGCTCTCCCTTACTGAGACACCATCCTTAGGACACTTGGGTTTCTCCGTGGGGTGTCCTTCCAAGCACTGAGCTGCCTTCCAGATGCAAATCTGTCCTAGAGCATCCTGGTGTTACCTGAGTGCCCTGTGGAGAAGCAGAGAGATGCTACGACCAAGGAAATGCCGCTGGGTTTGTGAAATGAACCCTGTGCGTCCTTGGCCAGAAGTGGGGTGCTGAGACCTTGAAGGGGGAGACACCGAACACTCGGCGGTGGCTTTCTCTGCTCTCAGCAGTGCCCAGTTCTTTTCAGGTCACCGTGTGAGTGTGATGACCCCCTGTCTCAGAAAGGCACAAGCAGAGAGGGCTGTTGGGAGCAAGATAGAGGGACAGACCATCTCCCCTCTCTCTGCACTAACCCACAGGTGATCCTCTGCCTCAAAGGTCTCACTTTGTTGTCCCTGAATGTAGCAGAAATAATGAGCGTTCCTGAAATGCAAGAAAATCTTCAGCTGAGATGGGAGAGAGCTGCAAAAGAGCCTCTCTCAAACTCTTTTGTGACTATGGTTTCTTGGCAATGGGGGTGCAGATAGTGACGAGCCCTTTTGCATGAGGAGAGGTTTATCTGAGAAATTTGAAAACAAGGACAGCCCACACCATTCCCAGGAATCTGCTGTTGCAGAGCAGGGCTGACTCCTCATCAGCCTGTGGGCAGACGTCCTGCTTCTCCCGGCACACTCAGCCAGCAGCAGTCAGAGCTCCAGGCACAGAGCTGAATGATCTCATAGAAATGGCAAAGTGGCAGGGAGTGTGTAGGATGAGGAATGGCTTTGATTGTGCTCATACAATTCTCCCCAACCTTGCCTCTGTCCTTTCCTCTTTGTTCAGTGATCGATGCCCAGAGGCAGGAGATGTCCAACAGCAGCTCCATCACCCGGTTCCTCCTCCTGACGTTTGCAGACACACGGGAGCTGCAGCTCTTGCACTTCTGGCTCTTCCTGGGCATCTACCTGGCTGCCCTCCTGGGAAACGCACTCATCATCACCACCATCGCCTGTGACCACCACCTCCACACCCCCATGTATTTCTTCCTCCTCAACCTCTCTGTCATTGACCTGGGCTGCATCTCCACCACTGTCCCCAAAGCCATGGCCAACTCCCTCTGGGACACCAGGGCCATCTCCTTTGCAGGATGTGTTGCCCAGCTCTTTCTGTTTGTCTTTTTCATTTCAGCAGAGTTTTCTCTCCTCACCATCATGGCATACGACCGCTATGTTGCCATCTGCAAACCCCTGCACCACGGGACCCTCCTGGGCAGCAGAGCTTGTGTCCACATGGCAGCAGCTGCCTGGGGCAGTGTTTTCCTCTACACTGTGCTGCACACGGCCAATACATTTTCCCTACCCCTCTGCCAGGGCAATGCTGTGGACCAGTTCTTCTGTGAAATCCCCCAGATCCTCAAGCTCTCCTGCTCAGACTCCTACCTCAGGGAAGTGTGGCTTCTTGTGGTCAGTGTCTGTTTAGCATTTGGTTGTTTTGTTTTCATTGTGGTGTCCTATGTGCAGATCTTCAGGGCCGTGCTGAGGATGCCCTCTGAGCAGGGACGGCACAAAGCCTTTTCCATGTGCCTCCCTCACCTGGCCGTGGTCTCCCTGTTTATCAGCACTGGCATGGTTGCCTACCCAAAGCCCCCCTCCATCTCCTCCCCATCCCTGAACCTGTTCCTATCATTTCAGTACTCAGTGGTGCCTCCAGTACTGAACCCCCTCATCTACAGCCTGAGGAACAAGGAGCTCAATGATGCCCTAAGGAAACTGATGACCGCTTCCTTCTCAGAAGCAGCAGTGAAATTCCCATCTTCTTTTGCACATCACTCGTGATGTAACTCATTACACACCTAACCTATCTTTTGTAGACTTTTTTGGTTTGGTATATTTGGTTTTATCTTTTCTTGGTTGTATTCATGCCCTCCAAAAATAAAAAAAAATAAACGAAATAATTCTTTTTCCTGTTTCTATGTGACTATAATCCTGTCTTGCGTGACCCAGAGCCTGTGTAAATAAGGAGCTGTTCTCTCTTTGTGTTTAAATAAAATAAAGGACCCTGTGCCGATGTGTTTGTCCGAGATCTTCTGCAGGGTCAGAGTCTTGGTGCTGAGCTGGGGGCTCAGTAGCCACCCTGAGCTGCGTCTGCCTCCCAGCCTGACCAGCACGGCCCTGGGCACCACAGCCCACTTGCTCTGCAGAGCAACACCACCAGCCTGGGGGCTGTGGGAAGCCTGGGGAAGGGGTGCAAGAATGGCTGGCCAGGCCAGCACAGATAAGCTCTTGAGGGAAAAGCCTCTTTGGGGAGACGGGATGTCCCAGGAGAAGAGCAGGGCACCGTGTGTGTCCAGGGGAGACATGGAAAGAGAAACCCTTTGCTGTGGGTGGCAGCTCGGGGCAGGCTGCCCTGTCCCTGGGGCAAAAGGAGCTGCCTGAGCATCTCCTGGGCCAATTCTCTCATGCTGTCCTGGGGAACAAGTTTGGCAGTTGAGGCTGCAAGCTGCCCGGGGTGGAGATCTCCTCAGCATGCCAGCTGGGTGGACATTCTCACTGGCTTCCTTTTCCTCCAATAGGAAGCTCTGCTGGGCTTGGCTGGGGAGAGGGCAAAGAGGTGGCAAGAGCCATGGAGGGTCTGGGATGGCTGAGCTGACAAGTGTCCTCCAGGGGAAAACCCCAGTGAACAGCTAAAGCGTGGGAGCGTGCAGGGTGGGGGCACACAGCGATGTCTTCCCACTGCCAGGCTCCTGCGAGAGACATGAAGGAGCAGCAGAGCAGGGTCTGGGCTGTGCTCGTGTTCCCTGGGCATCCCAGGGAAGCTGCCCCAGGGCCATCATCACAGGCCGGCCAATAACAACCACCGTTTCCAGTACCAGCCTCCCACCCCAGCTTGGAGAGGTTGTTTGTCCCGCCACTGAGGGACATTGAATGACGAGGTCAGAATCCATCTTGGCATTGTACAGGTGAGACCTAAGCATGCACTTTGTGTGCGTGTGGGGAGATGGACCCGGGTGAGCACAAACACCATCAGCTCTTCCTGGGGGTTCCATGAAGGCCTGTGGGACAGACAGTGTCTGGAGGTCACTTCACTTGGAGAGTAACTCCCCTGGCAAAACACCCGAATGCAGCACTGGGATGTGCTCCCTTGAACCCACGTCCCCGTGTCCGTTCCTCAGGGCAAGTGCAGAGCAGGGCGATACACCACAGCTCTGCAGTGCCTCCCAGCCCCCAGGAGCGGCAGCAGGAGGTCAGAGGGACACTGGGACTGCTGCAGTGCTCTGCCTCTGCGTGTGCAAGGAAAGGACTCCCGTCTCTGATCACCCCCGTGTGTATAAGAAGCGCACAAGGTCAGCTGAGACGTGGGCACCTGGCAGCACCCCGACATTTCTGTGTGTGACTCCAGGAACAAATGCTGTGGACCTGGCCTTTCGCAAGGCCTTTGACATCATCTCCCACAGTGTCCTTATAGCCAGATGCATGCTGTCTAGGCTGAAGAAGTGGATGGTATGGTGGGTGGGAAGCTGGGAGGAGGGGGCTCTCTCTTTTCATACGGATGGAGGTCCAAGTGGTAGCCACTCAAGTGGGAACCACAAGTCACAGGGGCTCACGTTCTTGTTCAGCTTGGAGAAGAGAAGGCTGAGGGGTGACTTTATTGCAGTCTGCAACTTTCTCAAGGAGGGCAGCGGAGGGGAGGTGCTGATCTCCTCTCTCTGGTGACCAGCTGTAGGACATGAAGAAATGGAATGTGGCTGCATCAAGGAACGTTCAGGTTGGACATGAGGAAAAGGTTCTTCACTGAGAGGGTGGTGGGTCACTGGAACGGCTCCCCAGGGAAGTGGTAACGGCAGCAAGCCTGTCAGAGGTCAAGGAGCATCTGGACAACACTCTTCGTCATATGGTTTAGTTCTAGGTACTCCTGTGAGGAGCAGGGAGTTGGACTTTATGATCCTTATGGGTCCCTTCCAACTTGAGATATTCTATGATTCTGTGATTCTCTGGGGGGGCAGCAACTGGAGAGACCTGTGTGTGTGTGCATGTCGTGTTGGTGTATGTGTCAGCAGGTGTAACCACTAGCAAACATCACCCCAGAGCAGCCAGCAAGCAGAAGAGGCCTGAGAGCTAGTTATTTTTGAGTCCCTAAGCCTGGAGTGGATACTGGAGAGCCCAGAAAGTCTGCAGGTTGGCTGTGGGTAGATAATGTGGCCCAAACCACCTCCTGGAGAAGCGGTAGGGTCTTGGGGGTCTGGTACTGATAAAGCCACGTGTCTGGATGTGGAGGGGGAAATTGCTCTTTCTGTGAGAGAGCAGCAGGAAGGCAGCTCTGCCTGGGGACGGGCAGTCAGCGGGCGGCACGAGAGGGCAGACGCTCATGGGCAACATTGTGGTGGGTAGATGTCTGCTATGGATCTCTTGATCTGGAAGAGGAGGTAGATGAACCCTTCTTCAGACAATTTGGAAGAAGCCTCATGTTTGCAGGCCCTTCCATAAAGGAACAAGGCAAAGAGCAGGACACAGGAGAGCAGGCTTTGGCCTGCTGCAGGACCTGCTTGCAAAAATGCTATGGGATGCAGCCTCGTGGAAAAGAGGTGCACAGAGAGTGTTCTGTGCTCAAGGCTCACGTCTTCAGGATATAGAATTGTCCACCCTGAGATGCAGAAAATGGGTGGGAGGAGGCAGCAATGGGCGAGAAAGGAGCTCCTGACTAACATCCAGCATGAAGAGGAAGCACAGAGAAAGCGGAAGCTGGCACCTTCCAGCCTGAATGAGGCTGAGAGTCTGCGCTGGAGAGAGCCATTTGCGTGTGTGTTTGTAGGTGCGTGGGGGGACTGGGGAAATGAGGGGATCCTGGGGCCAGCTCCCAGATAGACAGAGGGTCTAAGACAAGCTCCTGAAGGGAAAATTATAGACTCTGCGTGTCTATAAGTACACAGCCTAAACTAACATAGCCAGCATACATACAGCCCAACCCACGTTTCTCCTTTCTCCAACTCTCCGTGGAGACCTCCCAAGGCCCCATCCAGCATGAGTGAATGATTCACCATGGCTCCTCCCTTGACAATGATAAGGAGATCGCTCAGGTCCCCCGTGACCATAGAAATGAGCAGACATAAGTTTGGTTCACTCAGCTGGAGCTTTTTTTTGCCCACTCAAGTCCTTGACTCAAGGTTGTTGGGCAGGTAACCCCCAACTGGGCTCATCACATGCTGAGCCGAACCTTTGGTTCTCCTTTTCTCTCTTTCCCGCTTCTAAGTTCTTCCCTTTCATCACCCTCATACATTCACAGAATCACAGAATCTTCTTGGTTGGAAGGGACCTTTGAGATCATCGAGTCACACCAACAAAAAAAACCCAAAAGAAAACCCACCAAACAAACAAAAAAACCAAAACCAAAACAAACACGCACAACCACACCCCACACCCACCCACAAACAGACGCAAAGCAACAATCTTGGGCACTAGAGCATGCCCTGAAGTGCCATGTCTACACAGTTCTTAAATACCTTCAGGGATGGCGACTCCACCACCTTCCTGGGCAGGCTGTTCCAGTGCCTGACCACCCTCTCAGTAAAGTAATTCTTCCTCATATCTAATCTAATCCTCCCCTGCTGCAACTTTAGACCATTTCCTCTGGTCCTGTCATTATTCCCTTGGGAGAAGAGGCCAACACCCACCTCTCTACACCCTCCTTTCAGGCAGTTGTAGAGGGCAATGAGGTCCCCCCTCAGCCTCCTCTTCTCCAAACTAAACATGCCCAGTTCCCTCAGCCTCTCCTCATATGACTTCTTCTCTAGACCCCTCACCAGCTTGGTGGCTCTCCTCTGGACACGCTCCAGCAGCTCAATGTCCCTCCTGGAGTGAGGGGCCCAGAACTGAACACAGCACTCAAGGGGAGGCCTCACCAGTGCCCAGTACAGAGGCACCATCACTGCCCTACTCCTGCTGGCCACGCTATTCCTGATACAGGCCAGGATGCCGTTGGCCTTCTTGGCTGCCTGGGCACACTGCTGGCTCACGTTAAGCCGGCTGTCCACCAACACCCCCAGGTCCTTTTCTGCTGGGCAGCCTTACAGCCACTCTTCCCCAAGCCTGTAGTGTTCCTGGGGTTGTTGTGACCAAAATGCAGGACCCGGCACTTGGCCTTATTAAACCTCATCCCATTGGCCTTGGCCCATTGATCCAACCTGTATCTCGGGACTCATAGATTCCGCGAAACCCCCACCCCCCCCCAAGATGCATAGATCCCTTCTGGCACCCATAGATCCACCTTGGGACCCATAGATTCCCCCATGGGACTTCCTGAACCCATACATCCCCCCCTGCCCAACCCACAGATCCTGATGCTGCATGTCCTGTCCATGGAGGAAAAGCATCCAAATGCCCTTGGGGTCTCTGGGAGCTGCAGTGTGTGGGGCTGGGAGTAAGCTGACCATCCCATCAGGATGCCCCATCATTAGGACAGTTTACCCTTCCCTTGGAGGGTCCTGTTGGGTGCCACGCCGCCCACCAGAAGGGCACAGTTTTCCTGTGGCATCTCTGTGTTTTCTCGGAGCCCCACGGAGTAGAGATGACAGTGCCAAGGCCATGTCAGTCCTGCTGGAGGGCTGAATGTAGGCAGCTGCGGTGGGGCCTCTGTGTCCCTGGCTGGGAGGGGAGAGCTGAGATGCTCCTCGGGTCCAGTGAGATGGGGATGAGCGATTGGGAGACCTGCAATTGTAAATTTGCCTCTCCTACTCTCAGCACTTTTTTTCAGAGGAGCTTTCTCCTTGTGATCATCCTTTAGCTAGAGAGGTACCAGCACAGGGCAGCTGAGAGCAATACTGATGGACAGACGGGCTGTCCTCACTCTGCGCTGAGGGACAGTCCCCTTGGCTTTTAGGAACCACAAGGTTTTCCATGCAGCAAACCAGAAATGTCAAGTATTTCTGCCATAAAAACACTGCTGAGGTGTGGAGGGGAAACTAGAAGAGAACAAACAAACAAACAAGTGCCCTCAGCTCTGCTCTGTGGTTGGGTGAATTGGATGTGACAAAGCTGAAAAGCCCTTTGATGCCATGAGTGGATTTAATCTGAGGACACTCCGTGTTCCTAATTACTTATGGCAGTATAGCTCCCCGAAGAATAATGAGCCAGAACCAACCACAGTGTGTACAAAAGTGACATCCAAAGGTCTTCCCCAAAGGGGAGGGGCAGTTCCATGGGTCTCTAAGAGCAATTGAAGAGACTTTTTTGAGAGGCGTCTGCCCTAACTGCTGTCTTTCCTTCTGTTGACAGTCCTCCATGCACAGCGGAGAGTAAATGTCCAACAGCAGCTCCATCACCCAGTTCCTCCTCCTGGCATTCACAGACACACGGGAACTGCAGCTCTTGCACTTCTGGCTCTTCCTGGGCATCTACCTGGCTGCCCTCCTGGGAAACGCACTCATCATCACCGCCATCGACTGTGACCACCGCCTCTACACCCCCATGTACTTCTTCCTCCTCAACCTCTCTGTCATTGACCTGGGCTCCATCTCCACCACTGTCCCCAAAGCCATGGCCAATTCCCTCTGGGACACCAGGGCCATCTCCTATGCAGGATGTGCTGCTCAGCTCTTCTTCTTTCTCTTCTTAATCACAGCAGAGTATTGTCTGCTCACTGTCATGGCCTATGACCGCTACATTGCCATCTGCAAGCCCCTGCACTACGGGACCCTCCTGGGCAGCAGAGCTTGTGTCCACATGGCAGCAGCTGCCTGGGGCACTGGGTTTCTCACTGCTCTCCTGCACACGGCCAGTACATTTTCACTATCCTTCTGCCAGGGCAATGCTGTGGATCAGTTCTTCTGTGAAGTCCCTCAGATCCTCAAGCTCTCCTGCTCAGACTCCTACCTCAGGGAAGCTGGGCTTATTGTGATTGGTGCCTGTTTAGTATTTGGTTGTTTTGTTTTCATTGTGGTGTCCTATGTGCAGATCTTCAGGGCCATGCTGAGGATCCCCTCTGAGCAGGGACGGCACAAAGCCTTTTCCATGTGCCTCCCTCACCTGGCCGTGGTTTCCTTGTTTGTCAGCCCTGGAGTGTTTGCCCACGTGAAGCCCCTCTCCATCTCTTCCACAGTTCCAGACTCAGTGGTGGCAATTCTGTACTCAGTGGTGCCTCCAGCAATGCACCCCCTCATCTACAGCATGAAGAACCAGGAGCTCAGGGCTGCCCTTTGGAAACTGGCCCAAGGGACGCTATTTCACCAACAATAACCTGCCTCTGCTTCTCTGCACATTCCCCAGCATTTGTCTTGCTTTTTGTCTCTCTTGTGATATTCCTATGTATTGATAATTTTCTGGGTTTATGCTACTTGTCTTGAGACTTGATCCTATTTTGCCTGACTCTTGCACAGCACTGTGTCTGATGTGTCCTGTCAGATAACAGCTCTTCAATAAAATGGGATCTCCCAGGTTGTTTTGGTTAAACCCTTGCCGCCAACTAGGACAACACAGCCCTTCACACGCTCCTCACCCCCCCATCCCTAGGAGAATAGGGTGAAGAGGGTGAAAAAGTTTTAAAAAAACTCATAGGTTGAGACAAAACAGATTAATAGAACAGTAATGGAAGAGGAAAATAATAATGGTAAAAGAAGATATAAAATATTCGATGCAACACAAATTGCTGTCACCAGCCAATGATCGATTGCACAGCCTGTCTTCAGCAGTGATTGCAGATTGCTTCCCCCCACCAGCCCCCATGTATATAGTCATGAGCACGATTACTACGGTTTGGAATATTCCCTTGGCCAGCTTGTCCTCTCTGTGCTCCCTCCACCTTCTGTGGAAGCTGAAAAAAGTCCTTCACTAATTACAAATATTCTTTAGCAACAAGAATATGTTATCAGCATTATTCTCATACTAAATCCAAAACTGAGCAGCTACAAGGAAGAAAACTACCATCTACGTCATGCTCAGGTCTTGCAGTTTTCAATAAATCACCAACACTTTTCCTGTCTATGAGAGATAGATATATATATTTATACACATATAGAGATATCATTCCCTTAGTCTATGGGCCCTTCCTCTGAAATGTCCGCTGGGTTCATTTGGTCCATGACTTTGGGCTCCATCTGTCAGAACAGTCTTTCAGGGCAGGAGAGATGGGGTGGTGCACAACTGTTGCATGCTGCACCTGGAGCTCGCAGCTGGTGTATCTGGCACAGCCCATGCCCATGGTCTGTCGATCTCATGGAAACTGCCAGGTACCAGTTGCTGAGGCCAGTTCTGGTTCCATCATCGCTGCACTTGACTTGGTTTCATCAAACTTCATTCTTCATTCATTTCAGCAATTCTCATTGCAATACCGTTGATGTGGCATATAGCAACCCTAGCAGCGACGATATATATAGGAGTAATTAAACAACTAACTTCATGCAATTTAGTTTATTGGTTATTCTCACCCAAATTGAAATCCCCATGAGGTACATATCAGACCTCACCATTCTTCTGCATCAACCACCGAGAGCACCCAGGTCCTTGAGCAAAAGTAACCCTATGGATGGGTTTGCCTTTGCCCGAGGCAGGAATAACCCAGACTGTTTTCCTTCACATATTCTTCACGTGCACTATGGGGGCTTTATCCCCTTCCACAGTACATGGAAGTTTTGATTGGGGAGGACCAGCTCAACTGGTAGATGCCCCAGTGTTGACTAACCAGGTGGCCTTGGCTAAACGTGTATCCCAGTGTTTGAAGGTCCCAGCACTCATTGCTCTCAGTGTAGTCTTTAACAGTCCATTGTATCGTTTGATCTTCCCAGAGGCGGGTGTGTGATGGGGGATGTGACAGACCGTGCCCTTTGGCCCAGGTGTCAATGATGCTGTTTCAGAAATGAGTCCCGTTGTCTGACTCAATTCTCTCCGGGGTTCTGTGTCACCATAAAACTTGCTTTCCAAGGCCCAGGATGCTTTTCTGGGTGGTGGAATGGGGCACGGGGTATGTCTCCAGTCATCTGGTGGTTGCCTCCACCATTGTGAGCGCATGGCAAGTGCCTTCACGCGTTTGTGGCAGTGTGATATCATCAACCTGCCAGGCTTCACCAGATTTGTATTTCAGCCATCGTCCTCCACACCACAGAGGCTTTAACTGCTTGGCTTGCTTGATTGCAGCTCGTGTCTCACATTCATGAATAACCTGGCGATAGTGTCCATGGTCAGATCCACCACCCGATCATGAGCCCATCTATATGTTGCGTCTTTTCCTCACCACCTCCTGAGGTGTCATGGGCCCATCGAGCTATGAATAGTTCACCCTTATGCTGCCAGGCCAGATCCACCTGAGCCCCTTCAATCTTAGCAGCCCGATCCACCTGCTGGTTGTTCTGCTGTTCCTGAGTGCCCTGACTCTTGGGTACATGATATACTTTCACAACCAGATTCTCTATCCAGGCAGAAATATCTTGCTGCAGTTCGGCTGCCCGGATGAGTTTGCCTCTGCTCTGCCAGTTGCTCTGCTTCCGCTGCTGTAACCTCCCCCACAGAGCATTTGCCACCATCCATGAGCTGGTACAGAGATAAAGTACTGGCCATTTCTCTCTTCCGGCAACGTCTCAGGCCAGCTGGATGGCTTTCACCTCTGCAAACTGGCTCGGTTCACCTTGTCCTTCTGCAACTTGTTGTGTAGGACTCTACACAGCAGCCTTCCGCTTTCCATGTTTCCTACAATCCATCAAGACCATCAGTGAGCAGGACATACTTCTCACTTTCTGGTAGTTTATTATACAGTGGGGACTCTTCCACATTTGTCACCTCCTCCTCTGTTAAAATTAGATATCCCTGCATTCTGGCTAGTCCATGATCACTTCCAGAATTCCTGGGTGACTGGGGTTTCCCATCCCATTTCGCTGTGTGATCAGCGCAATCCACTTTCTCCACGTGGCATCCGTTGCATGATGTGTGGCAGGGACCCTGTCTTTGAACATCCAGCCCAGCACCGGCAGTCGAGGTGCTACAAGGAGTTCTGCTTCTGTACCAACCACTTCCGAAGCAGCTCAGACCCCTTCATACGCTGCCAATATCTCTTCTTCAGTTGGAGTACAGTGGGCTTCAGATCCTCTGTATCCCCATCTCCAAAACCCCAGGGGTCCACCCAGGGGAAGTGGGGGTGAGCAGTGCCCAGGACAGGAAAATTCTATGACACCTCCTGGCCTCCCAAAGAAGGGGCGAGGATGAAACAGTCCTGCGCCTCAAAAGAAGCAAACACTCATAGAATCATTTCGGTTGGAAAGGACCTTCACAGTCATTGACTCCAACGGTAAATCTCACATTTTCAAGGCCAACAATAACCCATGTCCCTATGTGGGCTTCAGATCCTCCATATCCCCCACTCCAAAACTCCACGGGTCAACCACAAGTGTCCCTTGGTGCTTTCTGCCAGAGGCTCCGGGTGGAGCCATTCTCCCCGGCTGCGGTCTAGAGCATGTTTTTAACACCTTTTCCCACCCGGACTGGCCCAAGGGCTACTGCATGGACTATTTACAGTTTAATTTGTTCAAAAGCTTGTTCTTGATCAGAGCCCCATTTAAAATCGTTCTTCTTCCAGGTTACTTGATACAGAGGGATCACAATCAGACTGTAATCTGGGATATGCATCCTCCAAATACCCACAATGCCAAAGAAAGCTTGTGTTTCCTTTTTTCTAGTCAGTAGGGACATTGCGGCAATTTTGTTGATCATGTCCATTGGGATCTGATGGCATCCATCTTGCCATTTTGCTCCTAAAAACTGGATCTCCTGCACAGGTCCCTTGACCTTACTTTGTTTTATGGAAAAATCTGCTTCCATAAGGCTTTGGATTATTTTCTTCCCTTTCTCAAAAACTTCTTCTACTGAGTTGCCCCATGCAATGATGTCATCAATGTAATGATGATGTTCTGGAGCTTCACGCTGTTCCAGTGCAGTCTGGATCAGCCCATGGCCAATGGTGGGGCTGCGCTCCCAGCTCTGGGGCAGTTGATTCCAGGGGCATTGGAAGCCTCTCCAGGTGGAAGCAAACTGTGGCCTGCCCTCTGCTGCCAGAGGGATTGAGAAGAACGCATTAGCAATTCTCCACAGCCGCAATGAGGGTGGAAGAGAGACTTTCTTGTGCATTGGACCTCTTCTGGATCTGTGGGTAACTGTGCATTGTCCAGGTCATATTGAATCATCTCCTGCATGGGTAATTCTCTCAGGTACTGGATACCTCTCTCCATGGTGTTCCATTTGCTTGGATGGCATACAACATCTTCACTGAAGGGGATCCTTTCCCTCACGCCTGACAGGAATCACCTCCAGAAGCTGAGAGTTTGTGTCTTTTTCCCAATCGCCTTCTCAAAGCCCCCTTCCCGAGACCGAGATCCCGGCTGCCTGGCTTCCCTACCCTCTGATTCCAGGATACTGGCCCCGTTATCCCAGCATCGGAGCAGCCCAGCATCTAGCCCGACCAGAAGTCGGCTGAAATGCCTTCTCATCTCCCAAAGCTCACTCAGGGACAGGGATGGGGTGATTATCTCTGATTCTGCCTCTTCCTTCTGTTCTGATGGCCCTGGTCCGTCACCATCCCTCACTGAGTGAACTGATTTCTTGGTGTAGTTCTTCTTCTGTACAAGGGCAACTGATACCGGCACGGGCTGGATTTCCGGTCCAGCCACAATGTCTGTCACAGAGGTTGCAGTAACTGCAGTGTCTCTCTGTCTGGTTTCCATCTCTTTCCCCTGAGGGTGCTGCATAATATCGAGCAGTGTTTGGTAGATACTGGCCAGGGCCCAGCACAGGGCGCTGAGTTGTGCCTCTCTGGAACAGCCACGGCCGTTTCCTTTCAGCTATTCTATCCCTCCATCAGGGTCTAGAGGTGAGAAGCTCTCTAGATACCTGCCCATATTCTCCCACATGCCATGCCTCCCATGACTATCCAGCCTCAAGGCAGAGCTCTGGGTGGGAGTCTGAAATAGTTGTTTATCCTTAAGCAAGACCTGGAACACATTCAGGAGACCCAGCAATAGGCCCAATAGGACCAGGCTGGTTTCAGGATATGCAAAAAAGGATACGCAAAATACTCAAAAGCTGTGAAACCTGGACCCAAGGAGAAAAGGAAGGCCAAAGAACTGGGGAAAGTATCCCCTCCTTTTCTCCTAATAGATTGGGTTTGATTCTTAATAAATTATGAGACATGATAGCCAATGTATGGACAAGACAACATGTACCACATAAACACCCCAACTGAACTGTCTGAACAGCGATGTCATCGTATCATAAGTTGATATGACACAAGACAGCAACATGATAATCCTGATCCCTCTCCCAGAGGTGACCCCGTGATAAACATCATCATGGGGAGCACATAGAGCATATAAGAATTTACATAAAACAGCCATGAGACAGACCAAACAACATGGTGACCAGCGACTATTTAACTAATATAATAAATGCATATAACATATTCATTTTAGCACGCTCAGGTCAGATCTGTCGTTATGTCAACCCTTCATGCCCCATGTTGGGCACCAAAAGGGACAGTGGTGGTTTAGCCCCAGACAGCAACAAAGAACCACGCGGCCGCTCTCTCAACCCCCCACAGCCGCGCGGAGAATCAGAAGAAAAAGGCAAAATCGCTGGTTGAGACAAAGGCAGTTGAACAGAACAGCAAAGGGAACAGGAAAACAACAGCAATCCCACTGACAGAGGGATGTACAGACACCATTATGGTACCACCGCTCACCCACCAGACCCAGGACGCCCCATCCCGCTCCCAAGTGGTGACTTCCTGCCCCCTCCCCTGGCCAGCTCCTGGACACAGACTGGCCATGGCTCACATGGGATGGAATAGCTGTGTCCCTGGCAGAGCCTGGGGAGGGTTAACCCTATCCCTGCTGGAACCAGGGCAGGTGGACATCACAGCAATGCTCCTCCCAGCCCATTTTATTTTTCTTAATGCTCCGTCCTAAGCTTCCAAGGGGCACTTTCAAAGGTGGGGGCAACATTGGCTCGTCCTCACTCACAGGAGAGCTCTGCCAATCCTGTCACCTTTCAAAGGCGACATTCCAAAGAAATCTCACTCTTCCCTTGTGACTTCACTACAACTATTTTGTGCATTACATGGTGCATTGTGTTTCTCTAATATTTCATATATTTACACTTGTCCTGATACAATGATCATTTCCAAAGTCATCTTTCCAGACGCAGACTGTCTGGGAAAAGGCCATTTCCATTGTCATCCGGTTTTCTCCTCTCCTTACTCTTTGTTCACTCAGACACCTCTCACCTCTGCTGCTGCTTTCACCTTCAGGGAGTCAAACCTTGCCTGTCTTTCAGTCATCTAATTGTCTCCTTAGCCAGCACTTTCATTATGTTTATATCTACCTTTATGTATCTACCTCCCTCAAAGATTTCTCCTAAGAGTATCCCTTGTAGAAAGGGAACCTCATGAGAGGTGGCTTGTACTTTGCACATGATTACACAGTGTTTTATTGTTTATGAAAACTGATTGTACTTTACTTTTCTTTTCTGAAGAAGAGGAAGAATCCCCTGTGGCTGTGAGCAGCCAGGTCTCTGAGGAGAGCGGGTGGGAGATGGTGCAATGGAGCTGTCACATCCAGACTGGAGTGGAGAAGTCTGATGCAAGGGACGGTGATGTCAGTCCCAGGTGGACAATGTCAGACCTCGTGGGGTTGGGGAGGTGAGGAGCAAAGCTGTCCATACAGTGATGGACCTCAAGGGGCTGCTTTTCCTGACCTGTCCAGACCTCCTGAGGAGACACTCTGCCTCAGTAGCACTTGAAGGATGCTTCTATCACCTCCTCTTTAAACTCAACACTGATAAAATACATCCTTTAGAATCAAGAAGCCATTTTCTTTAGGTGCACTTTGAAATCTTCCTCCTTAACTACACCACAAAACCTCCCCAATTACCTGTACAAGTCTTGAAGGAAATGACAAAGAGATGAATTCCTTGTGAAGGCTTTCTGTCTTTTAACGAGCCCCATGGGGTATTTGCTGCTGAGTCCATGAACCTCAGATACTGAGAGAAGATTGAAGAAAGTGCTCAAGAAATCAGAAGCAAACCCCACATTTCCTGGAAGCGTTAATGAGCCCCACTGAGGGCAGTTCCTGCCAAAGGCTCCCCAGGGCCTCGTTAGAGCAGAGAATTGGAGGCTGTGATTGCAGGTAGGCAAAGGCAGAGTGCAGGTGGCTGTAATGCTGAGGAAAGCCTGGCTTTGTCTGATGAAGCAGAAAGGCCAAGCCCTCACCCCCAGGCCCTGGCAAGGCAGATCCTGCCCCTCACTTGTGGCTCAGGGCTCTTCCTGGGGGCAGTGGGATGTGGGGGTGAGCAGTGCCCAGGGCAGGAAAATTCTGTGACACCTCCTGGCCTCCCAAAGATGGGGCGAGCATGAAACAACATCCCAAGCCTCAAAGGAATCAGAGTCACAGAATCATTTTGGTTGGAAAGGACCTTTAAGATCATTGAGTCCAACTGTAAACCCCACATTTCCAAGTCCAACAATAAACCATGTCCCTGTGTGCCACACCTACATGTCTTTGAATTACCTCCAGGGATGGTGACTCAGCCACCTCCCTGGGCAGCCTGTTCCAGTGCTTGACAAAGCTTTCAGTGAAGAAATTTTTCCTAATATCCAATCTACATCTCCCCTGGAGAAACTTGAGGCCATTTTCTCTGGTCCTATCACTCCTTGCTTGGGTGCGGAGACTAACACCAACCTCGTTATATCCTCCTTTAGGTAGTTGTAGAGAGCAACAAGGTTCTCATCCTCCTTGTCTCCAGGCTGGACAACCCCAGTTCCCTCAGCCGCTCCTCACAAGACTTGTGCTCCAGACCCCCCACCAGCTTTGTTGATCTTTGGGAATGCTCCAGGACCTCCATGTCTTTCTTGTAGTGAGGAGCCCAAAACTGGACACAGCGCTCAAGGTGGGGCCTCACCCGTGCCCAGTACAGAGGGACAACCAGTGCTCCAGTCCTGCTGGCCACAGTGTTCCTGATATAGGCCAGGATGCTCTTGGTCTTGGCCACCGGGGCACACTGCTGGCTCATGTTCAGCCGCTGTCGACCAACACGCCGAGGTCCTTTTCTGCCTAGAAGCTACAGCATGTCCTGTAGGTGCATTGTGATGGCACTCAAGGTGATCTGTTCCACAATCTTCCCCGGCACAGAGGTCAGACTGACAGGCCTCTAGTTCCCCAGATCCTCCTTCTGGCCTTTCTTGTGGAAGGGCGTCACTTTTCCGAACCTGCCGTTAACTGGGACCTCCCTGGTGAGCCAGGACTGCTGATAAATAATGGAAAGGGGCTTGGTGAGCATCTCCAACAGCTCCCTCAGTAGCTCTGGGAGGATCCCATCTGGCCCCATAGACTCGTGTATGTCTAAGTACAGTAGCAGGTCCCTTACCATTTCCCCTTGGATTATGGGGGCTTCACTCTGCTCCCCGTCCCTGTGTTCCAGCTCAAGAGGCTGGGTACCCAGAGGCAAACTGGTCCCACTAGTAGAGACCGAGGCAAAGAAGTCATTAAGTACCTCAGCATTTTTCTCACCCTTTCTCACCATGTTTCCCACTGCATCCAGTGAAGGATGGAGGCTCTCGTTAGCCCTCCTTTTGTTGCTATTATATTTATTTTAACATTTTTATTGTCTTTTACAGCAGTAGCCACATTAAGTTCTAGTTGGGCTTTGGCCCTTCTAATTTTCTCCATGCATAACCCCACAACATCCTCGTAGTCCTCCTGAGTTGCCTCCCCCTGCTTCAAAAGGCCATAAACTCCTTTTTTCCCCCGACTTCCAGCCAGAGCTCTCTGTTCAGCCGGTACCAGACCCCCAAGACCCACAGTTTCTCCAGGAGCAAATATTTGTAGTGCCCTGCAACTCCTCATGCTGTTCTCTTGTGAGAGACACCCCAGTCAAGACGAGCCAGCTGCATGTAAGCATTAAAAGATGAGCAAAAGGCGCTTCAGTCTATGGGGACCTTGAGAAACTCTGGGATTCTGCCAACGGAAGTCACTTGAAGTTCTTCAAGGAGAAGTGGCCAGTCCTGCGTTGGTGGGTGGCAGGGGGCGAGGGGGAGAATAGCGGCACACATCCGGAGAGGCTGGGACCTGACAGGCTGAGCAGTGACTCTGAGGAGAAGGGCCTAGGCACTACGGGGATGCCCAACGAGCCAGCAGAGTAGGGACACTACGAACAAGGTCAGGTGCCTATGGGGCTGCATGAGGAGACACATGGGCCACCCAGACAGCCTGGGTTCTCATCCCCCTCACCTCAGCACTGGTGTGGCCCCACACACGTTGGTGTGCGCCAGTGCGTTTCTCCCCATTTTGGAGAGACAGAGGGCTGAAGGAAGTCTGAGAAGCACCAAGAGAGATGCGCTCTTTCTCCCCTCGGTTCTGGCTGTTGTCTCTGCCACCTATGCCTATGAGGAAGCACCTTATCCTTACAGTGCCAGGGTCTCATTGCCTCCCCTTCCCCACCCGAGAGCCTGGGAGGTATCGCACCGTAGTCCTGCCCTTGACATCGAACATCCGCACATGACACTGCCCCAGGAAGAGCCCTGAGTAACGTGGGAGGGACAGGATCTCCCTTCCCAGGGGCTGGGGGTCACGGCTTGGCCCTTTGCCTTAATGTAACACAGCCAGGTTTACTCAGATCTCTCCCACCTTTACATTCCCTTTGTCTACCTGTCATCTCTGCCTCCAGTTTTCTCCTCTAAGCAGCCACTGAGGAGGCTTTGTCAGTAATGGTCCTCAGTGGGACCATTACCACTCCAGGAAACTTTGGAGTTTGAATCTGACTTGGACTGGTTGAGAGTCATCTTCAACTTCCTCTCAGGGCCTGAGGTTCATGCTGAGTGGGGAGGATTAGTTAACAAGAGCAGAGACATGGTGGGACTGAGGCACTCAATGTTTTCTTTGCTTCAGTCTTTCCTGAAAAGGTCTCCGGGGCTCTGTTCTCAGGGAAAGGCTTCAAGGAGGAGGAGAGCTCCTATTGGCAGGAATCTCAGGAAATCCTACAAGGGCCAATGTCAGTGTCTGCCCCTGCAGGGGACTCACCCTGCCAGTGGCACAGGCTGGGAGCAGCCCTGTTGGAAAGGTCTCGGTGGGCAAGGAGCTGGACAGGAGGCAGCCCTGTGCCCTGGCAGCAAGGGAGGTGACCAGCATCCTGCGCTGTATGACCAGGAGCACAACCAGGCGATGAAGGGAATCATAGATCATTCTATGATTCTATGATTGCGCAGGTTACTGTATGCAGATTTCAGATTCCCAATGCAGGAAAGATGTCAGCAACATGGGGCAGGTTTAGCCAAGGGCTCCAAAGATGGTCAGGGACTGGAGCACTTTCCCTGTGAAGAGAGACTGAGGGAGCTGGGCTTGACCTGCCTGGAGAAAGGACAGTCTTGGCAGGAACTTGGAGCAGCATTGCACAGTCCCAGGAAGACTGCGTCAGGTTGATGTCCGTGGTACAAGATACAAGGACAAGAGGGCTGAAACAAGAGAGAGGCAGGGTACACACAGCGAGAAACTTTTCCCACATGGGAATAGTCAAACACCGGAAGCTGTTTCCCAGGGGGTGTGCAGCAGCTCTGTTCCAGAAAGTCACCAAAACATGTTTGGATACACCCTCAGTAATCTCTTCTGGCCCCACAATGAGAAAGAGATTGGTCAAGACACCTCCTCGGTTCCCTTCCAACCTAAATGCTGCTGTCCTTCCTTCCTCTTCATGTTATCAGTGCAACCCACTTTCTCCACGTGGCGTCAGTTGCATGATGTGTAGAGGAGACCCTCTACATCCATCCCAGCACTGGCAGTAGAGATGCCAAGATGAGCTGTGCTTCATTGACAACCACTGCCAAAGAAGCTCAAACCCCTTCATATGCTTCCAAGATCTCTTTGTCAGTTGGAGTACAGTTGGCTTTGAATCCTCTCTGTACCTGACTCCAAAAGCCTAGGGCTTGACCTTGAGTCTCGAGAATTTGGAGGTAATTAACAAAGTCTTCCTGAGAAGGGTGACCGAGGAGCCAGTGAGGGGAGGTATCCTGCAGGACATCGTACTTAGAATCAAGGCCAGGGATGTAACAGTCAGGGGGGAGAAAGCAGAGTTGAAGTTTCTGAGAGAAGGCAAAGAGCAGGACTTGAGGAGAGCAGGCTTTTGCCTGCTGAGGGACCTGTTTGACACAATCCCATGGGATATGGTCCTGCAGAGAAGAGAGGAGAGCTATTAGATGGTCAAGGATCTCCTCTTCAAGCTCCAGCATAGTACACCTGGACATGCACAACGTCAAGCACTACTGCAGGAAGCTGGTATGGATGAGGAAGGAGCTTCTGGGTACAATCAAGAGGAAGCACAGAGAAAGTGTAAGCTCTCTACTTTCCAGCCTCAGTGGTTCTGTGGCTCTGGGCTGGAGAGCTCTACTTGTGTGTGTGTGTTTGTGGAGGGGTGAAGGAAACCCAGGGCCAGCTCCTGGCTAGATGGAGAGTGTAAGATCAGCTCCGGGAGGGATCGCTACTCTCTGTGTGTCTATATAGGCCTATGTTTTGCACTAACACAGCCCAGCACACAAACAGCCCGACCCTCATTTCTCCTTTCTCCACTGACAGTGGTTTTGTTTGGCCTAGAGACCTCCTGAAGTCACTTCCAGGATGAGTTATTGTGTGTTATTTTTTCCACCACAGGCCTCCCCTTGGTATGGCAGGGAGAGAACTCAGGTTCCCCATGATCATGAAATTAAGCAGACACAAGTTTGGAGCGATCAGCTGTGTCCTTTTAGTCCCACTGAGGCCCCACACAGGGCTGCTGGGCAGGTAACCCCAAAGAGGCCTCATCACATCTGCGCTTAACCTTTGGTTTTCTTTTTCCTTCTTTTCCCTTCCAAGTTTTTCTCTTTCATCATCCTCACACATTCCTCAATAAAGAGCCTCTTTCCCCACTGCCCCTGGCTTTGCTCTCTGTTTCCAGGAGGGTTGCTGTGCCGATTCCTACATTGGTCAGTACAAAACTAGTAGCTCCTTTTATTAGCTGTAGCGTCCTGCAATTTTTTATGCTGTTATCTTGAGGTGATGGCTCACCACCGTCACGGTGGTCCATCTGCACACAAACATTAACAGCTGGCGAAATGGAGCTTAAGTCCAGGGGACCTTGAGAAACCCTGGGATTTGGACAAAAAGTACTTCTAACATCTCACAAAGGGAAGTGGCCAGTCCTGCATCAAGGCAAAGAATAACCCCATCTATCAGGGCTGCCTGAAAAGTGACCCTGAGGAGAAAGACACCACAAGGGACACCGTACGATCCAGTGGTGCATGCTCACCATGAACAAGGTCAACTGCATATGGGACTGCATTAGGAGGATTGCGGCCACCCCAGGAATCTTGAGTTGCGTCCCCCTTTCAGTGAGTTGTGCTGGGGCCACACTTGACTTGTGTGTCCCTCTCTGGGAATTCCTGCTGTGGACAGGTGGGAGGACCTGGTGAGTATACAGAGGAGGTCTGCACATGTCATCTGCCTAAGGTCCCAAGCCCCATCTTTGCCGACTTCTTCCCTCCATAATCCCAGGAACATGCTGACCCAGAAGACCACCATGCTCTCCAGACCACTCCAGAGTCCCCTCCTAGAAGGTGGGTCTCCTTAATGTCACCTGGGTACTTCCCTCAGATCCACTCACCATCTTACCTGTCACCAGACACCAACTGGAGACTCTGAAACCCAATCCTACGTCTCTGAAAGGTCACAAAAAGACATAGAGCATTTTAGTCCCGAATACATGGAGGCAGAGGAACATGAAGAGTTCGGTTCCTTCGTAATCTTGCAGAGTGCAGATCTTTGGAGAAAGATCCCGGCATGAAAGTACGGCACCAGGGAGATCCCATTTTTTTACAGACATGCTACAAAAGAGGCCAGCTCTGAGCCACTTTTAAACACAGTTTGAGAGGGGAACAAGGTGACACAAAATAGGTACATGTCTCAGGTGTAGCGACACAAATGAAAACATTTGTGTAGGAACATAATAACCATGAAAAACAATAACAGCAATAATGATAAAAAAATGATTAAAAATACAAAACAAACCAACAAAAAGGAAGGAATCATACTGCAGGAGTCATTAATGACTGTGGGAGTCATTTATGGAGAGAGGTGGCAAATTTCTCCCTCTTGAAAAAAGACCATGATATCAGAGTCCTAATGGTCTCTTTGAGCTCCCAGTTCCTCAAGCTGTAGATGAAGGGGTTCACTGCTGGAGGAAGCACTGAGTACAGCAGAACCACCGTTAGGTCTGGAAATGGGCAGGAGATGGAGGGGGGCTTCAGGTGGGCAAATACTCCAGTGCTGACAAAAAAAGAGACCACAGCCAGGTGAGGGAGGCACATGGAAAAGGCTTTGTGCCGTCCCTGCTCAGAGGGGATTCTCAGCAGTGACAAGTGGTGTCCCTCAAGTGTCCGTGCTGGGACCAGTACTGTTTAACATTTTTATCTAAGACATAGACAGAGGGATTGAGAGCACCATCAGCAAGTTTGCAGATGACACCAAGCTGTGTGGTGTTGTCGATACACCAGAGAGATGGGATGTCATTCAGAGGGACCTGGACAGGCTGGAGAGGTGGGCCCAGTTGAACCTCATGAGGTTCAACAAAAGCAAGTGCAGGATTCTGCACCTGGGAAGAAACAATCCTCAGTATAAATACAGACTGGGGGATGAGGTATTAGAAAGCAGCCCTGAGGAAAGGGACTTGGGGGTGCTGATGGACGAGAAGCTGGACATGAGCAGGCAGTGTGCTCTCGCAGCCCAGAAGGCCAATCACATCCTGGGCTGCATCAAAAGAAGTGTTGCCAGCAGATCCAGAGAGGTGATTCTGCCACTTTACTCTGCACTGGTGAGACCTCACCTGGAGTACTGTGTGCAGGTCTGGAGCCCTCAATATAGAAAGGACATGGACCTGATGGAGCGGGTCCAGAGGAGGGCCACCAAAATGATCAGGGGGCTGGAGCACCTCTCCTATGAGGACAGACTGAGGGAGCTGGGGTTGTTCAGCTTGGAGAAAAGGAGGCTCCGGGGAGACCTCATAGTGGCCTTCCAGTACCTGAGGGGGGCCTACAGGAAGGCTGGAGAGGGTCTGTTTACAAAGGCCTGCAGTGACAGGACGAGGGGCAATGGTTTTAAGTTGGAGAAGGGGAGATTTAGATTGGATATTAGGAAAAAGTTCTTTACCATGAGAGTGGTGGAGCACTGGAACAGGTTGCCCAGGGAGGTGGTTGAGGCCCCTTCCCTTGAGATATTCAAGGTGAAGCTCGACAAGGCCCTGGGCAACCTGGTCTAGTTGGGGGTGTCCCTGCTGACTGCGGGGAGGTCGGACTAGATGACCGTTGGAGGTCCCTTCCGGCCTGGACCAATCTATGAATCTATGAGGTAGGAGTCTGAGCAGGAGAGCTTGAGGATCTGGGGGATTTCACAGAAGAACTGGTCCAAGACATTGCCCTCGCAGAGGAGTAGGGAAAATGTATTGGCCGTGTGCAGCAGAGCGTGGAGAAACCCACTGCCCCAGGCAGCTGCTGCCATGTGGACACAAGGTCTGCTGCCCAGGAGGGTCCCGTAGTGCAGGGGTTTGCAGATGGCCACGTAGCGGTCGTAGGACATGACGGTGAGAAGACAGAGTTCTGCTGACATTAAAAAGACCAACACAAAGACCTGTGCTGCACACCCTTGGAAAGAGATGGCACTGGTGTCCCAGAGGGAATTGGCTTAGAGAGCTGGGCTTGTTCAGCTTGGAGGAGAGGAGGTCTTGGGGGGAACATGGAGCAGCGTTGCACAGTTACCAGGAAGACTGAGCCAGACTCACATCCATGGTAGAAGAGACAAGGACAAGAGGCAATGAGCGAAAAAAGAGACGGTCAAGCCAGATAAGGAGCAACTTTTCAAGCATGAGGATAGTCAAGCACTGGAAGCTGTTTCCCAGAGAGCGTGCAACAGCTCTGTCCTGGAAAAGGATCAAGACGTCTTTGAACAAAGCCCTGACTATTTTCGGTATCTGACCCTATTTTGAGTGGGAGGTTGGTCAAGACACCTCCCCAGTTGCCTTTGGGCCTGAATGGGGCTATCCTCCTTTCCCTTTCATGTTTCCAAATTAGGGAGAGCTCTCAGGTTCTCCCTGACCCCAGAAGTGATTCACATCAGGTGCTGGGCTGCTGCACAGGTGCCCCCAAACAGGCCTGACCACATCCTTGGCTTCCCTTTCCATTTGCCCAAAGCCAAGTTCTTCTCTTTTACTATCCTTCTACCTGCCAAAAATAACAGCCTACCCTGTTAACCCTTTCAGTGCAGGTACTCAGTAAATGTCAGCATCCATGTACAGAGTCTCCAAATGAGCTGGGCATTGAAGCCATCCCATCATTGCAAAAACAGAGATGACTCATTTGACTGGATCTTTGAACCCGGGAACTGGTATCCCATGTCTCCTGAGATTCCCGAGAACACCTAAGCTTTGTCACTGGGCTCACAATCTCTCCAGCCTTCTGCCAGCCACAGTCTTTTAACCCAGGACACTTCTCCCAATCCCTTCAGCACACTGCCTGGTCTCTGCTCTCAGCTGGGTGAAGTCAGGGTGCTCCCTTGCACAGCTTTCCCTACAAAAGTCTTCTCTTTGTGCTGATCCCACTTGTATCTCCTCATGTCATGTACGGCTCCGTCCTCCTCCTGCAGAGTTCCACTGGATGGGCAGTTTTCCTGTTTCTTGCACACCCACTCACCTCCACAACCTTTTTGTATTGTATGCGTATCAAATACTGTCTGAAGCAACTCAGCTTCACCCATTTCCAATTGCAGGCTGAGACATTTTCCCTCTTGGAGCAGACATTCTGAAAAAATGCTCCATATCTGGAGACACTCTTCAATTCTCCAAGTACAGTTGTTAAAAAAAAAAAAAAAAAGCCATGCTGAGTTAGTTTTTCACAGAGACAGTTTCAAAGCATCAACGCAGATTCAATACAGGAATTGTGACAGTCAAGTTACAAAGAGAGAGGAAAAAAAGTTCACAAATTCTCTGTCAGCAAAGAGGAAGTCCCACAGCCCATGGGATGTTTTCATTAGTTGGCCTATAGGAACCGGATTTCTCCTTGGCCTCAAATAGTAGCTCAAATCCTGAGCCAGCAGGACAACATTGGCTGCAGTTGCACACCACTTTCTTGACAAGACTGTGAGTTCAGACCCAGTTGATGGAGTTTCTCACACAGGTCACGGAGGAGGGCAGGGTTTCAGGGAGAGGGGCACACGCTTCAGTTTCCCAAATCTCATGACTCTGCCCAAACCATCTTTCCCTTGACCTCTGGCATCCTATTTCTTGAGATGCAAAGCTGGTGGGTCTTCTGTTGACACTATTTCAATAGTACTTCTGGTGTTTCTGGGATTTCCCTTAGAGTGGAAAAAAAAAAAAAAAAAAAAAAAAAGTAATAATAATAATAATAATAAAAAAATTTAAAAAGTCACAGTTTACTTCCATAGCACCAATCTACTTCCATAGCACCAATTCCGGACAATGCCAATTATATTAGTATTTGCCATATAAGGTATGATTTCCCATCCTGAATTACATGTTGAAAGCCGTTCGGATGAAGGGTGGTCTTGCAAAAGTCACCCTTTGTGTCCCCAGGTGGCAAGGACACTGCTGGTTTCCCTCTCCAGAGAGTGGCGGAGGCTGGATCCCCTTCTTAGGACAGGCTCCTTGCCAGGAAGCCAAAGCCATGGGGGGAGCTCACCTGGTTCTTTTTGGCACTTCACTCAACAGCTAATTGGATATATTTGGTGCTTTTCTGGGATTACTGTTCCTGCACAGAGGCTCATAGAAAGACAGCTGTTTCTTAAGAGAGGGTGGAAAAGGCCCTGTTATAGCCAAGCAAGCTTACCATGAGCTCTGGAGGGAGCAAGGATGATTATAAAAAGCACCAGGAATGTCCAAAATGCTCTTCCAAAGAGTGAATGGACCGGAGCAGTAGTGATTGGCCAAGTGTAGGTCGAGGGGAGAGAGGGTCAAGGGGTGACAGCGAGAAACAAGGGGATGGCTGATGGCTTTAGCCTATCCTTACAACCACGTCTGAAGGCAGCCATGGGAAGTAATGGATGTCTGTGGGTGGAGCCTGAGGAAGAGGATTGTCCTGGGACGATGGTAGGAAGGAAAGCTCCTCCTGTGCAAACCAGGGGTGATACAGACATTCACCTCTTGTGTGCCTGCCTCAGCCTGGCAGATGGGGAATGCCCACTGCTGGGGGTGGCTGTTCTTAGGAATGGCCCATGAGCTGACCTTGCTCTTTTATCCTCCTTCTCTCCCCACACTTGGATGGACCTGAGGAAAGAGCCATGAGCCTGGAGGATGCACAGACCTCCTGGGCTGAGGTCCCATCCCTGCAGGGGCAGAGGAAGGGTTTGTGAGACACGTGGGCGTGCAGGGAGAGAGCAGTGTGGGGGTAGCAGTGAGTGCGTTAAAGGTGGGAAAAAGGAATGAGCTATTGGGGGTGTGCAGTTCAGTGCTGGGATGTGGAGCTAAAGAGAGGATTCTGGCACGGATTCTCCAGCATTCTGGAGCTTGGAAATCGGGGGATAAATGAGCATTAACAAGGCTTTGGAAGAAACCAGGTGAGATGTGGGGAATTCAAACTGGTAAATCCTCAGAAACCCACATCTTGGTTTTGGAAGCAAGGAAGCAGGCGCAGGCTCAGGACAGGGTAATGTGGTGGGGATGTCCAATGGCCTTGCTGGGGCTCTGACACCACAACAAATCTGAGACCCTTGTTCCCTTGGCTATGGCTTCTGTCTCTTCCACTGAGAGCCACAGGAGAACATGAGGTCCTTACAGTTCCAGTGTCTCGTTGCCTCCTCAGCCACCTGCCATAAATCCTGGGAGGTGTCCTACTGCTGACCTGCACCTGGCAAGACGCACTCCCAATCACATTGCCCCCACCAAGAGCCCCAAACATTCCAAGAGGAAAAGGAAAGGAGCCCCATCCTCTGTAGAGGATGTGGGTAAGGATGCGGCCATCCTGCCTGGAGGAGCACATCAAGGGCTTTCACAGTCACCTCTACTTTTAAATTTCCTGCTGTACCAAGTGCCTCCAACTTCCGGCTTCACAAGCCCCCAGGGACAGGACCCTTGTCTGCTCATTCCCTCCATGGTCTCTTCAGTGACGGACTTCAGCAGGGCCTGCAAACACCCTCAGAAACCTGGACGTTTGCTTCTCACTCTTACGCTTCTAGAGGCTTGGTCAGTCTTAGAGATCTGCAGTTCAGGAACTCGGCACCAGAGGGCTCATTAACATGCAAAACACCCCGAGGAGCCAAGCCAGGGCACAGTTTTCCTTCAGTCTTCAATTCTTCTGTGATTAATTAGAGAGCTTTCAGGGGTGGAGTCCACGTGAAAAGATGTCCAAGCAAAGAGGCCAAGTGCATGAAATGCTTGATTTCAAATTGCCAATTCTGCATGAATGCCAAGGGATTTGGGTTGCAGGAATGTCTCCAAGTAGAGCCTGCATCACCTAGACCCATGTGGATGGACTGGCAGAGCCACCCCCAGCTGGGGGATCCCCACCTCCCAGGCTGAGGCAGGCAGTCAAGATGCAAATATCTGCATCTGTTACAGGCCTCCAGGCAGAGGGTGACTCATTCCCATGACCCTCTAAGCCTGGATCAGCTCATTGTGCTTTTGCTGTCCTTCCCTTCAACTGTCAAGAATATGGCAGGTTTGGCTTTGACATCATCCCTATGTCCTGGGACAAGGTTTCTCAATTCCTCCTCTGCAGCTTCCCTGCTTCCACCTCCTCTGTGCTGCCTCTTTCTGCAGGACCTCAGTCAGTTCCGACAAGCAGCCTCCTGAGGCAGTTGCTTCTTTTCAAGGGTATTTGGAGAGATCATTTTGGTGCCTGGAGGAGGCTGTCCTGAAAGGCTTATCACATTTCCCATGGTCCTTCACGCGTGAGAGTTACTTCCCATGCCACCACGTGCATCAGTGTCCCAAGTACATCAAAGTCTTCTTCTCTGGAGTCCACCCATTTTTGCTCTGCTGCTGGCCTTCCTCACTCCTCTTTGGCACCTGAGACCCCACTAGTTCCTGCTCACAACAGCCAAGGCTGACACTGATTTTCACCTCCCTGACCAGCTCTTTTTGGTTTGTTTTTTTTTTTTCTTTCCAGGACCATGTCCAGGTGAGCATCACCCTTGTTTGCCCACCCGGCAGCTGTGTTCAGAAGTTGTCCTGCAGGTCCTGCAGGCTGCCGGCATCCTGTTTCTTTGCCTGGCCAGTGAATGCCAGGGCAACTACTGTTCCCCATAGGAACCTGTTCATTGACTACTTGGAGACTTCTTCAGGTTGGTGTTAAAAGACTTCTTGTGCCTACTGTGCCTGATCAAGTGGATTATAACGGCCAAGACAGGGCCACCCTTAATGGCCTCTCCTCTCATCCTCACTCACACAAGCTCACTCAGCCTCTTGTCCATCTCATTGAGGAGTTCCATATATCTGAGCTTCTCCTTCACACAAGTGGCATCACCCCATCCTCATCCTCCCTGTCACTCCCTCCAGCAGAGCCCGTATCCTTCCGTTGCAACACCACAGCTCAGCAAGCTGTCCCACCACATCTCACTTCAATCCAAAACCATCCCAGTTCTGTGGGAAGACATGGGACTCCTTCTGGCAGTGCACATTTGGGCCACAGCACCTCAGCTGACTTCTCACAGGGAAACCTGAGCTGGGATGCTGCCCAGGAGAACCATTGTACATGGAGCAGTTCCTTCTTGGCTGGGCTGGGCTGTACGTACAGTGTGGCCTTCACCCCTGGGCTGTGCTGCACAGATGCCTTGGCCACAGGACAGCCTCAGCAGCACATTGTCACACAGGAGCCTGCAGACAGCTCCCACTCTATACCAGACATTTTGCCTCCTGTGTGGCCTTCCCTGTATCCAGCACTGCTGCAGGAAGTTCTCGTGAAAACGTCCTTTCTCTTTGACTGTTGAGATGATGAATAGCGTGGTTTCCTTGTAAGAAAATCCTAGAGTTGGGTGAGAAACACCTGCTCACAATTAGAATTTAATAGTGAACAAAGTCGCTGAAGCAAGGATTTAAAAAATAAAAATTTATTAAAAAAATTATACGAAACAGTGCTGAATCGGGTGCGTCTCAAAGCAGAGGCACACCCCCTCGCTCAGTTTTTAGGTACTTATAGCCTATCCCCGCCGCCTGGGTTTCTGTCTTTTCTCATTGCTTGAGAAGTTGGAGCTCACATTCTTCTCGACCGCCTAACTTATTACAGGTCTAGTTCACCTCTTTTCGCCGTATAAGGCATAAACACAACCTACTTCAAAGAATCATGATCCTAAACACGCCTTTGGTTATGCTACACGTTATTTCACAGTCTTTGCCGCCATCTACTGTCCATTAGTAGAATCTACAAGCACTCTGGATGGTCGTTTACTTCATCAGGTGGTCGTATCCTCCTCTCCATTAGCTGTTCTCTAAATGAACCCGGCCTACTTGGCAGTCTCCACAGCCCACTCGACAGATTTACCATCCAAGACTGGTTTCTTTGGTCTTAGTGTTACTCCTCTATCTCTTGGGTTCCTGCGTTGAAGGTTCCATTCCAATCTGTTTCTCTTCACTTAGATTTCATTCTGCAAGACAAGGGTCCCTTGACAGACCAAGGGCAACTCTGAAGATGAATTGGCTAAAATTTATTAGACTCTACTGTGATAGGAATCACTAAGCTTCTCTTGTTAGTATATACATACTAACAGGAATGCATCAATTACCTGAAGCAAAACTTAGCTCATTTCTCACAGTTGCTTGAGTGACCAGACCAGGAGACTGTCTTCTATGGGTGGGGTCTGCATGGTTGTCTGCATGGTTTGCTGCATTCGGCTCGAAGGCCCATTCAATGCTACACCTCCTGGGGTTCCCACCATCTAAACAGACATAAGCTTGCCTCTGTGATACTGCCCTTATAGTGCTCCCGTCAGGAACAGGATTTTAAAAGAGACCTTGTGGAGTCCGAGTGCCTTTCTTACTGGGATCAGCGCAGACCAGCACCTCCTGTTTATAACCACTCTTTCAACAACCTTGGATGCCAACACTCACGTCCCATGGACTGGTAAGGGTGTAGTTTGCTCAGGTAACCCCTGGCTTGGTTCCCCATCCACTGCTCGTTCTTCTCCTCCGGAGTCCTGCCTCAAAGCAAAAAGACCTGGGAGGCCTCGCTGGTGGCAACTCAGGGAAAGAGAACATAGAACATCTCAGATTTATCTACACCTTCTCCTCCTAAATTCAGCAGCGGCCCTATGTTATCTCTTGTTCTCCTTTAACTCTTCCTGAATTACCAAAAGCTCATCTTGGTGCCCTGGAACTCCCTTTGGAGTTTCAATTGAGTTCTGATATGGACCGTTGCTGAGCCAGGACAATGCTGCCCTTGAGGACAAGATGTATCCAGGCCCACAGTGACAATTATTGGTCTTTCCATTGATTGTTTCCTCAAGGGAGTGAGTAAAGATCCCTGTGTGATGTGTTCCATGTCCATGCAATGCCTGCACCTCTTGGGTAGCGAAGGGACAGACCTTGCCTCTCTGATGCCACCTGATGACTGGCGCCTCTGACAGAAGGCATCAGTCAAGGGAACAGACACCCTACTGCACTCTCTGCGATGCCGTCTGGGCCATCTGTGACACATCCACCCTGAATGGGAACTGCTTCCCTGCAGGTCCCGTGTGGTCCAGGCCAGCCTTGGAGTCTCATGTTCCTCTGTGGCCCTGGATTTGAACATTGAATTGAGTAGCTGCCCTGAATTCTGTCAGGCCATATGGAGCTGAACGTGGGACAAATGCCCTTGTAGTCACTTGAGAGCTGGTAAATTCAGCTGATGGAAAAGAGAGGGACCTTGCTCTCCCTATGGCACAGGACAGCAGTCGTTGATATGAATACCTCTAAAACCTGACATGAACATAACGAGTAGGAGAATATTCTCCTGGCTTTTTTGGGACATCGGCTGTCATTTCACTTGGCCAAAGGATTTCCCACCAGGCTCATAGATGAGATCTCCAAGATGTTTCCCTGTCTCTAAGAACTGCTCCATTAGAGCTTGCGGTTCCCTACACCTATCTTTGACCACCCCTGAGACCTTCCGTGTCACCAGGTGTTGTGTTTGAATAGCCCAATCCTGCCCTCCATCTCCATGGATGAAGATGGGAGCTGAGACAAGGAGCTCACATGCAGGAGCCTATTTTTGTGCCCACCTGAACCCCTGAGGCAAGAGGAATCCCACCTCCAGTGGGTTTGGGACAGGCAAGGGAGGGAGCTGAGTCTCCTTCAAATGCCAGCAATAGAAACGCAGGATGAGATGGTTTATTGACTCAGCGGAATGCCTTCTCTCAGCAGGAGTAATGGAGATCCCTGCCTGTCACTGTCTGGGTGTCCTGTCTTACTATTAAATGATACCAAAACCAGTGACATTTGAAGTAACTTTGAGAGGAGAATTGACAGTTCTGGAAAGAAGCGCCTCTCCCCAGCTGAGAGAGGAAACATCAGTGATGACTTCAGCCTGCTTCACAGCACGTTCCCCTGGAGCCCCAGGGCCATCTCCAGGGAGCCCAGAGGGGGCAAAGAAAGCGCTGCCTTGGGCTGTTCCTCTGCTGCTGAGCTGGGCCGGGCTCCTGGGACGGAGGGAGCTCATGGCCACGGGGCAGCACTGCAGAGAGACAGCTCTGCCCAGGAGCAGCTCCTCTGCCAAGCGCAGCAGGGCTGAGGGCACTCCCAGGGTATCTCAGGGAGAGGAGACAGGCAGAGAGAGGGCTTAAAGGTGGTCAGGACTGGGAGGATGTCTGAGAGCTCACTGGAGGAGAAATCTTCACAGCCCTTGACAGGGTAAGTCTCTGGCTGCAGGGCAATGCAGCTGCGGTTCCTGGAATGGCACATCCCTCAGCCTGTGGCATCTCTCAGGACATCTCTCACGGTTTCTCCAGAGTAGAGAAAAAGGACTTGCTTTGGAGCACGGCTTCCCTAAGGCTCTTTCAAAGGGAGAGGGCACATCAGCTGCCTTCTCCCAGGGATGGCTTCACACCGGGAGTGCGAAGCTGGATGTTCCCCAGGGGTACAAGGGCTGTCCTTCAGAGCAGGGTCCCTGTGTCCCAGGGAACTGTGTGCTGGGGCAGGGACTCTTCCACCTGTCGGGGTCAGCTCTCAGCCTTCCCGGGGAGCTCCCCACAGCAGTGTGGGCAGAAGCCATGGGGGGAAGAGGCAACACCTGGCAGGAGAATGACCTGCTGTCAAGAGGGTGCTGCGTGCATCAGGGCTGCTCTCAGCTGCAGATTGCCCATAGGACACTTCCGAGGGGACTTTTCAAGGCAAAGGTCGTGGCAGGGATTAAGTTTTAGGTAAAGAGCTTTCCTGATTTTATATGTTATTTTTTGACTTGTGGGGGAGGGGAGGTGGAAAAAGGGATAAATGTTTAAGGAGTTCTCAAGTTGGAAGAAGTCACTGAGACTCTGGAGCTGTAACTTTGAAAGATCAGTAGGTCTGCCAGGAACCTCCTAGAGTGCCTTCAGCCACTCCTCTGCCCATCGACAGCACCAGCATCACCTTTCCTGGACCCATCAGGGTTGCTCTCAACAGCCCTTTTCCACCTGCAAACAGGAACATGCGCCCAGGCAGTGCCCTGCAAACAGGCAGGTTTCTGTAGGGCCATGGTGAGTGCGCAGAGGTCAGGGTGGGATCTGTGAGCACTGATGGGGAAAAGTCATGGGGCAGGGAAACACCTTCCAGGAGGAAAATCTCCTGGCAGAAGGGATATGATCAGGGAGGGAGAGGAAATTAAACCAGAAATGTTGTGGGAGGGAGAATTCAGAACTCTCTGTGTGATCCCCTCCAATGCAGACCCCTTCCTCTGAGCAAGCCCCCTTGCCTCCTGTCCCACCCAGCAAAGCCCTGTCCTCAAGGCTTTGTGGTCCAAGGCATGAACAACCCTCCTGTGAAGCCAGAGCTCCAGCAGAGCCGTGGGGCATCTCCCTAAGCGTGTGTCCGTTTTCCCCTCCAGAGCACAGGAGCTGAGAGAACCGGCCCAGCAAAGTTCCTGCTGGGGAGGTGGTGTGCCCAGCTGGGTGAGGGTAACGCTGTCCTGAGTGCCCGGCTCTCTCTCCACTTGTCTCTCTCAGCCAGACCATCCCTGCATTTTAACTTGTTTCTCCACTTGTCTCTGATATTGTCACCTTGTTCTCTCAGTCGGGCTCTCTGGGGATGGGAGATGCAGCAGCCGAGTGAGGCACTGCTCTTGTGATTCCTCCCAGGCAGGTGTGTCCATGGGAACGAAGTGTCCAAGCTCTCCTCTGACCTGTGGGGCTGTGGGCAATGTGACTGTGGGGCTGTGTCATCCCCTGAGGAACGAGCTGGCTCTCCCTTACTGAGACACCATCCTTAGGACACTTGGGTTTCTCCGTGGGGTGTCCTTCCAAGCACTGAGCTGCCTTCCAGATGCAAATCTGTCCTAGAGCATCCTGGTGTTACCTGAGTGCCCTGTGGAGAAGCGGAGAGATGCTACGACCAAGGAAATGCCGCTGGGTTTGTGAAATGAACCCTGTGCGTCCTTGGCCAGAAGTGGGGTGCTGAGACCTTGAAGGGGGAGACACCGAGCCCTCGGCGGTGGCTTTCTCTGCTCTCAGCAGTGCCCAGTTCTTTTCAGGTCACCGTGTGAGTGTGATGACCCCCTGTCTCAGAAAGGCACAAGCAGAGAGGGCTGTTGGGAGCAAGATAGAGGGACAGACCATCTCCCCTCTCTCTGCACTAACCCACAGGTGATCCTCTGCCTCAAAGGTCTCACTTTGTTGTCCCTGAATGTAGCAGAAATAATGAGCGTTCCTGAAATGCAAGAAAATCTTCAGCTGAGATGGGAGAGAGCTGCAAAAGAGCCTCTCTCAAACTCTTTTGTGACTATGGTTTCTTGGCAATGGGGGTGCAGATAGTGACGAGCCCTTTTGCATGAGGAGAGGTTTATCTGAGAAATTTGAAAACAAGGACAGCCCACACCATTCCCAGGAATCTGCTGTTGCAGAGCAGGGCTGACTCCTCATCAGCCTGTGGGCAGACGTCCTGCTTCTCCCGGCACACTCGGCCAGCAGCAGTCAGAGCTCCAGGCACAGAGCTGAATGATCTCATAGAAATGGCAAAGTGGCAGGGAGTGTGTAGGATGAGGAATGGCTTTGATTGTGCTCATACAATTCTCCCCAACCTTGCCTCTGTCCTTTCCTCTTTGTTCAGTGATCGATGCCCAGAGGCAGGAGATGTCCAACAGCAGCTCCATCACCCGGTTCCTCCTCCTGACGTTTGCAGACACACGGGAGCTGCAGCTCTTGCACTTCTGGCTCTTCCTGGGCATCTACCTGGCTGCCCTCCTGGGAAACGCACTCATCATCACCACCATCGCCTGTGACCACCACCTCCACACCCCCATGTATTTCTTCCTCCTCAACCTCTCTGTCATTGACCTGGGCTGCATCTCCACCACTGTCCCCAAAGCCATGGCCAACTCCCTCTGGGACACCAGGGCCATCTCCTTTGCAGGATGTGTTGCCCAGCTCTTTCTGTTTGTCTTTTTCATTTCAGCAGAGTTTTCTCTCCTCACCATCATGGCATACGACCGCTATGTTGCCATCTGCAAACCCCTGCACCACGGGACCCTCCTGGGCAGCAGAGCTTGTGTCCACATGGCAGCAGCTGCCTGGGGCAGTGTTTTCCTCTACACTGTGCTGCACACGGCCAATACATTTTCCCTACCCCTCTGCCAGGGCAATGCTGTGGACCAGTTCTTCTGTGAAATCCCCCAGATCCTCAAGCTCTCCTGCTCAGACTCCTACCTCAGGGAAGTGTGGCTTCTTGTGGTCAGTGTCTGTTTAGCATTTGGTTGTTTTGTTTTCATTGTGGTGTCCTATGTGCAGATCTTCAGGGCCGTGCTGAGGATGCCCTCTGAGCAGGGACGGCACAAAGCCTTTTCCATGTGCCTCCCTCACCTGGCCGTGGTCTCCCTGTTTATCAGCACTGGCATGGTTGCCTACCCAAAGCCCCCCTCCATCTCCTCCCCATCCCTGAACCTGTTCCTATCATTTCAGTACTCAGTGGTGCCTCCAGTACTGAACCCCCTCATCTACAGCCTGAGGAACAAGGAGCTCAATGATGCCCTAAGGAAACTGATGACCGCTTCCTTCTCAGAAGCAGCAGTGAAATTCCCATCTTCTTTTGCACATCACTCGTGATGTAACTCATTACACACCTAACCTATCTTTTGTAGACTTTTTTGGTTTGGTATATTTGGTTTTATCTTTTCTTGGTTGTATTCATGCCCTCCAAAAATAAAAAAAAATAAACGAAATAATTCTTTTTCCTGTTTCTATGTGACTATAATCCTGTCTTGCGTGACCCAGAGCCTGTGTAAATAAGGAGCTGTTCTCTCTTTGTGTTTAAATAAAATAAAGGACCCTGTGCCGATGTGTTTGTCCGAGATCTTCTGCAGGGTCAGAGTCTTGGTGCTGAGCTGGGGGCTCAGTAGCCACCCTGAGCTGCGTCTGCCTCCCAGCCTGACCAGCACGGCCCTGGGCACCACAGCCCACTTGCTCTGCAGAGCAACACCACCAGCCTGGGGGCTGTGGGAAGCCTGGGGAAGGGGTGCAAGAATGGCTGGCCAGGCCAGCACAGATAAGCTCTTGAGGGAAAAGCCTCTTTGGGGAGACGGGATGTCCCAGGAGAAGAGCAGGGCACCGTGTGTGTCCAGGGGAGACATGGAAAGAGAAACCCTTTGCTGTGGGTGGCAGCTCGGGGCAGGCTGCCCTGTCCCTGGAGCAAAAGGAGCTGCCTGAGCATCTCCTGGGCCAATTCTCTCATGCTGTCCTGGGGAACAAGTTTGGCAGTTGAGGCTGCAAGCTGCCCGGGGTGGAGATCTCCTCAGCATGCCAGCTGGGTGGACATTCTCACTGGCTTCCTTTTCCTCTAATAGGAAGCTCTGCTGGGCTTGGCTGGGGAGAGGGCAAAGAGGTGGCAAGAGCCATGGAGGGTCTGGGATGGCTGAGCTGACAAGTGTCCTCCAGGGGAAAACCCCAGTGAACAGCTAAAGCGTGGGAGCGTGCAGGGTGGGGGCACACAGCGATGTCTTCCCACTGCCAGGCTCCTGCGAGAGACATGAAGGAGCAGCAGAGCAGGGTCTGGGCTGTGCTCGTGTTCCCTGGGCATCCCAGGGAAGCTGCCCCAGGGCCATCATCACAGGCCGGCCAATAACAACCACCGTTTCCAGTACCAGCCTCCCACCCCAGCTTGGAGAGGTTGTTTGTCCCGCCACTGAGGGACATTGAATGACGAGGTCAGAATCCATCTTGGCATTGTACAGGTGAGACCTAAGCATGCACTTTGTGTGCGTGTGGGGAGATGGACCCGGGTGAGCACAAACACCATCAGCTCTTCCTGGGGGTTCCATGAAGGCCTGTGGGACAGACAGTGTCTGGAGGTCACTTCACTTGGAGAGTAACTCCCCTGGCAAAACACCCGAATGCAGCACTGGGATGTGCTCCCTTGAACCCACGTCCCCGTGTCCGTTCCTCAGGGCAAGTGCAGAGCAGGGCGATACACCACAGCTCTGCAGTGCCTCCCAGCCCCCAGGAGCGGCAGCAGGAGGTCAGAGGGACACTGGGACTGCTGCAGTGCTCTGCCTCTGCGTGTGCAAGGAAAGGACTCCCGTCTCTGATCACCCCCGTGTGTATAAGAAGCGCACAAGGTCAGCTGAGACGTGGGCACCTGGCAGCACCCCGACATTTCTGTGTGTGACTCCAGGAACAAATGCTGTGGACCTGGCCTTTCGCAAGGCCTTTGACATCATCTCCCACAGTGTCCTTATAGCCAGATGCATGCTGTCTAGGCTGAAGAAGTGGATGGTATGGTGGGTGGGAAGCTGGGAGGAGGGGGCTCTCTCTTTTCATACGGATGGAGGTCCAAGTGGTAGCCACTCAAGTGGGAACCACAAGTCACAGGGGCTCACGTTCTTGTTCAGCTTGGAGAAGAGAAGGCTGAGGGGTGACTTTATTGCAGTCTGCAACTTTCTCAAGGAGGGCAGCGGAGGGGAGGTGCTGATCTCCTCTCTCTGGTGACCAGCTGTAGGACATGAAGAAATGGAATGTGGCTGCATCAAGGAACGTTCAGGTTGGACATGAGGAAAAGGTTCTTCACTGAGAGGGTGGTGGGTCACTGGAACGGCTCCCCAGGGAAGTGGTAACGGCAGCAAGCCTGTCAGAGGTCAAGGAGCATCTGGACAACACTCTTCGTCATATGGTTTAGTTCTAGGTACTCCTGTGAGGAGCAGGGAGTTGGACTTTATGATCCTTATGGGTCCCTTCCAACTTGAGATATTCTATGATTCTGTGATTCTCTGGGGGGGCAGCAACTGGAGAGACCTGTGTGTGTGTGCATGTCGTGTTGGTGTATGTGTCAGCAGGTGTAACCACTAGCAAACATCACCCCAGAGCAGCCAGCAAGCAGAAGAGGCCTGAGAGCTAGTTATTTTTGAGTCCCTAAGCCTGGAGTGGATACTGGAGAGCCCAGAAAGTCTGCAGGTTGGCTGTGGGTAGATAATGTGGCCCAAACCACCTCCTGGAGAAGCGGTAGGGTCTTGGGGGTCTGGTACTGATAAAGCCACGTGTCTGGATGTGGAGGGGGAAATTGCTCTTTCTGTGAGAGAGCAGCAGGAAGGCAGCTCTGCCTGGGGACGGGCAGTCAGCGGGCGGCACGAGAGGGCAGACGCTCATGGGCAACATTGTGGTGGGTAGATGTCTGCTATGGATCTCTTGATCTGGAAGAGGAGGTAGATGAACCCTTCTTCAGACAATTTGGAAGAAGCCTCATGTTTGCAGGCCCTTCCATAAAGGAACAAGGCAAAGAGCAGGACACAGGAGAGCAGGCTTTGGCCTGCTGCAGGACCTGCTTGCAAAAATGCTATGGGATGCAGCCTCGTGGAAAAGAGGTGCACAGAGAGTGTTCTGTGCTCAAGGCTCACGTCTTCAGGATATAGAATTGTCCACCCTGAGATGCAGAAAATGGGTGGGAGGAGGCAGCAATGGGCGAGAAAGGAGCTCCTGACTAACATCCAGCATGAAGAGGAAGCACAGAGAAAGCGGAAGCTGGCACCTTCCAGCCTGAATGAGGCTGAGAGTCTGCGCTGGAGAGAGCCATTTGCGTGTGTGTTTGTAGGTGCGTGGGGGGACTGGGGAAATGAGGGGATCCTGGGGCCAGCTCCCAGATAGACAGAGGGTCTAAGACAAGCTCCTGAAGGGAAACTTAGAGACTCTGCGTGTCTATAAGTACACAGCCTAAACTAACATAGCCAGCATACATACAGCCCAACCCACGTTTCTCCTTTCTCCAACTCTCCGTGGAGACCTCCCAAGGCCCCATCCAGCATGAGTGAATGATTCACCATGGCTCCTCCCTTGACAATGATAAGGAGATCGCTCAGGTCCCCCGTGACCATAGAAATGAGCAGACATAAGTTTGGTTCACTCAGCTGGAGCTTTTTTTTGCCCACTCAAGTCCTTGACTCAAGGTTGTTGGGCAGGTAACCCCCAACTGGGCTCATCACATGCTGAGCCGAACCTTTGGTTCTCCTTTTCTCTCTTTCCCGCTTCTAAGTTCTTCCCTTTCATCACCCTCATACATTCACAGAATCACAGAATCTTCTTGGTTGGAAGGGACCTTTGAGATCATCGAGTCACACCAACAAAAAAAACCCAAAAGAAAACCCACCAAACAAACAAAAAAACCAAAACCAAAACAAACACGCACAACCACACCCCACACCCACCCACAAACAGACGCAAAGCAACAATCTTGGGCACTAGAGCATGCCCTGAAGTGCCATGTCTACACAGTTCTTAAATACCTTCAGGGATGGCGACTCCACCACCTCCCTGGGCAGGCTGTTCCAGTGCCTGACCACCCTCTCAGTAAAGTAATTCTTCCTCATATCTAATCTAATCCTCCCCTGCTGCAACTTTAGACCATTTCCTCTGGTCCTGTACTTATTCCCTTGGGAGAAGAGGCCAACACCCACCTCTCTACACCCTCCTTTCAGGCAGTTGTAGAGGGCAATGAGGTCCCCCCTCAGCCTCCTCTTCTCCAAACTAAACATGCCCAGTTCCCTCAGCCTCTCCTCATATGACTTCTTCTCTAGACCCCTCACCAGCTTGGTGGCTCTCCTCTGGACACGCTCCAGCAGCTCAATGTCCCTCCTGGAGTGAGGGGCCCAGAACTGAACACAGCACTCGAGGGGAGGCCTCACCAGTGCCCAGTACAGAGGCACCATCACTGCCCTACTCCTGCTGGCCATGCTATTCCTGATACAGGCCAGGATGCCGTTGGCCTTCTTGGCTGCCTGGGCACACTGCTGGCTCACGTTAAGCCGGCTGTCCACCAACACCCGCAGGTCCTTTTCTGCTGGGCAGCCTTACAGCCACTCTTCCCCAAGCCTGTAGCGTTCCTGGGGTTGTTGTGACCAAAATGCAGGACCCGGCACTTGGCCTTATTAAACCTCATCCCATTGGCCTTGGCCCATTGATCCAACCTGTATCTCGGGACTCATAGATTCCGCGAAACCCCCACCCCCCCCCAAGATGCATAGATCCCTTCTGGCACCCATAGATCCACCTTGGGACCCATAGATTCCCCCATGGGACTTCCTGAACCCATACATCCCCCCCTGCCCAACCCACAGATCCTGATGCTGCATGTCCTGTCCATGGAGGAAAAGCATCCAAATGCCCTTGGGGTCTCTGGGAGCTGCAGTGTGTGGGGCTGGGAGTAAGCTGACCATCCCATCAGGATGCCCCATCATTAGGACAGTTTACCCTTCCCTTGGAGGGTCCTGTTGGGTGCCACGCCGCCCACCAGAAGGGCACAGTTTTCCTGTGGCATCTCTGTGTTTTCTCGGAGCCCCACGGAGTAGAGATGACAGTGCCAAGGCCATGTCAGTCCTGCTGGAGGGCTGAATGTAGGCAGCTGCGGTGGGGCCTCTGTGTCCCTGGCTGGGAGGGGAGAGCTGAGATGCTCCTCGGGTCCAGTGAGATGGGGATGAGCGATTGGGAGACCTGCAATTGTAAATTTGCCTCTCCTACTCTCAGCACTTTTTTTCAGAGGAGCTTTCTCCTTGTGATCATCCTTTAGCTAGAGAGGTACCAGCACAGGGCAGCTGAGAGCAATACTGATGGACAGACGGGCTGTCCTCACTCTGCGCTGAGGGACAGTCCCCTTGGCTTTTAGGAACCACAAGGTTTTCCATGCAGCAAACCAGAAATGTCAAGTATTTCTGCCATAAAAACACTGCTGAGGTGTGGAGGGGAAACTAGAAGAGAACAAACAAACAAACAAGTGCCCTCAGCTCTGCTCTGTGGTTGGGTGAATTGGATGTGACAAAGCTGAAAAGCCCTTTGATGCCATGAGTGGATTTAATCTGAGGACACTCCGTGTTCCTAATTACTTATGGCAGTATAGCTCCCCGAAGAATAATGAGCCAGAACCAACCACAGTGTGTACAAAAGTGACATCCAAAGGTCTTCCCCAAAGGGGAGGGGCAGTTCCATGGGTCTCTAAGAGCAATTGAAGAGACTTTTTTGAGAGGCGTCTGCCCTAACTTCTGTCTTTCCTTCTGTTGACAGTCCTCCATGCACAGCGGAGAGCAAATGTCCAACAGCAGCTCCATCACCCAGTTCCTCCTCCTGGCATTCACAGACACACGGGAACTGCAGCTCTTGCACTTCTGGCTCTTCCTGGGCATCTACCTGGCTGCCCTCCTGGGAAACGCACTCATCATCACTGCCATCGCCTGTGACCATCGCCTGCACACCCCCATGTACTTGTTCCTCCTCAACCTCTCTGTCCTTGACCTGGGCTGCATCTCCACCACTGTCCCCAAAGCCATGGCCAATTCCCTCTGGGACACCAGGGCCATCTCCTATGCAGGATGTGCTGCTCAGCTCTTCTTCTTTCTCTTCTTAATCACAGCAGAGTATTGTCTGCTCACTGTCATGGCCTATGACCGCTACATTGCCATCTGCAAGCCCCTGCACTGCGGGACCCTCCTGGGCAGCAGAGCTTGTGTCCACATGGCAGCAGCTGCCTGGGGCACTGGGTTTCTCACTGCTCTCCTGCACACGGCCAGTACATTTTCACTATCCCTCTGCCAGGGCAATGCTGTGGATCAGTTCTTCTGTGAAGTCCCTCAGATCCTCAAGCTCTCCTGCTCAGACACCTACCTCAGGGAAGCTGGGCTTATTGTGATTGGTGCCTGTTTAGTATTTGGTTGTTTTGTTTTCATTGTGGTGTCCTATGTGCAGATCTTCAGGGCCATGCTGAGGATCCCCTCTGAGCAGGGACGGCACAAAGCCTTTTCCATGTGCCTCCCTCACCTGGCCGTGGTTTCCCTGTTTGTCAGCCCTGGAGTGTTTGCCCACGTGAAGCCCCTCTCCATCTCTTCCACAGTTCCAGACTCAGTGGTGGCAATTCTGTACTCAGTGGTGCCTCCAGCAATGCACCCCCTCATCTACAGCATGAGGAACCAGGAGCTCAGGGCTGCCCTTTGGAAACTGGCCCAAGGGACGCTATTTCACCAACAATAACCTGCCTCTGCTTCTCTGCACATTCCCCAGCATTTGTCTTGCTTTTTGTCTCTCTTGTGATATTCCTATGTATTGATAATTTTCTGGGTTTATGCTACTTGTCTTGAGACTTGATCCTATTTTGCCTGACTCTTGCACAGCACTGTGTCTGATGTGTCCTGTCAGATAACAGCTCTTCAATAAAATGGGATCTCCCAGGTTGTTTTGGTTAAACCCTTGCCGCCAACTAGGACAACACAGCCCTTCACACGCTCCTCACCCCCCCATCCCTAGGAGAATAGGGTGAAGAGGGTGAAAAAGTTTTAAAAAAACTCATAGGTTGAGACAAAACAGATTAATAGAACAGTAATGGAAGAGGAAAATAATAATGGTAAAAGAAGATATAAAATATTCGATGCAACACAAATTGCTGTCACCAGCCAATGATCGATTGCACAGCCTGTCTTCAGCAGTGATTGCAGATTGCTTCCCCCCACCAGCCCCCATGTATATAGTCATGAGCACGATTACTACGGTTTGGAATATTCCCTTGGCCAGCTTGTCCTCTCTGTGCTCCCTCCACCTTCTGTGGAAGCTGAAAAAAGTCCTTCACTAATTACAAATATTCTTTAGCAACAAGAATATGTTATCAGCATTATTCTCATACTAAATCCAAAACTGAGCAGCTACAAGGAAGAAAACTACCATCTACGTCATGCTCAGGTCTTGCAGTTTTCAATAAATCACCAACACTTTTCCTGTCTATGAGAGATAGATATATATATTTATACACACATAGAGATATCATTCCCTTAGTCTATGGGCCCTTCCTCTGAAATGTCCGCTGAGTTCATTTGGTCCATGACTTTGGGCTCCATCTGTCAGAACAGTCTTTCAGGGCAGGAGAGATGGGGTGGTGCACAACTGTTGTATGCTGCACCTGGAGCTCGCAGCTGGTGTATCTGGCACAGCCCATGCCCATGGTCTGTCGATCTCATGGAAACTGCCAGGTACCAGTTGCTGAGGCCAGTTCTGGTTCCATCATCGCTGCACTTGACTTGGTTTCATCAAACTTCATTCTTCATTCATTTCAGCAATTCTCATTGCAATACCGTTGATGTGGCATATAGCAACCCTAGCAGCGACGATATATATAGGAGTAATTAAACAACTAACTTCATGCAATTTAGTTTATTGGTTATTCTCACCCAAATTGAAATCCCCATGAGGTACATATCAGACCTCACCATTCTTCTGCATCAACCACCGAGAGCACCCAGGTCCTTGAGCAAAAGTAACCCTATGGATGGGTTTGCCTTTGCCCGAGGCAGGAATAACCCAGACTGTTTTCCTTCACATATTCTTCACGTGCACTACGGGGGCTTTATCCCCTTCCACAGTACATGGAAGTTTTGATTGGGGAGGACCAGCTCAACTGGTAGATGCCCCAGTGTTGACTAACCAGGTGGCCTTGGCTAAACGTGTATCCCAGTGTTTGAAGGTCCCAGCACTCATTGCTCTCAGTGTAGTCTTTAACAGTCCATTGTATCGTTTGATCTTCCCAGAGGCGGGTGTGTGATGGGGGATGTGACAGACCCTGCCCTTTGGCCCAGCTGTCAATGATGCTGTTTCAGAAATGAGTCCCGTTGTCTGACTCAATTCTCTCCGGGGTTCTGTGTCACCATAAAACTTGCTTTCCAAGGCCCAGGATGCTTTTCTGGGTGGTGGAATGGGGCACGGGGTATGTCTCCAGTCATCTGGTGGTTGCCTCCACCATTGTGAGCGCATGGCAAGTGCCTTCACGCGTTTGTGGCAGTGTGATATCATCAACCTGCCAGGCTTCACCAGATTTGTATTTCAGCCATCGTCCTCCACACCACAGAGGCTTTAACTGCTTGGCTTGCTTGATTGCAGCTCGTGTCTCACATTCATGAATAACCTGGCGATAGTGTCCATGGTCAGATCCACCACCCGATCATGAGCCCATCTATATGTTGCGTCTTTTCCTCACCACCTCCTGAGGTGTCATGGGCCCATCGAGCTATGAATAGTTCACCCTTATGCTGCCAGGCCAGATCCACCTGAGCCCCTTCAATCTTAGCAGCCCGATCCACCTGCTGGTTGTTCTGCTGTTCCTGAGTGCCCTGACTCTTGGGTACATGATATACTTTCACAACCAGATTCTCTATCCAGGCAGAAATATCTTGCTGCAGTTCGGCTGCCCGGATGAGTTTGCCTCTGCTCTGCCAGTTGCTCTGCTTCCGCTGCTGTAACCTCCCCCACAGAGCATTTGCCACCATCCATGAGCTGGTACAGAGATAAAGTACTGGCCATTTCTCTCTTCCGGCAACGTCTCAGGCCAGCTGGATGGCTTTCACCTCTGCAAACTGGCTCGGTTCACCTTGTCCTTCTGCAACTTGTTGTGTAGGACTCTACACAGCAGCCTTCCGCTTTCCATGTTTCCTACAATCCATCAAGACCATCAGTGAGCAGGACATACTTCTCACTTTCTGGTAGTTTATTATACAGTGGGGACTCTTCCACATTTGTCACCTCCTCCTCTGTTAAAATTAGATATCCCTGCATTCTGGCTAGTCCATGATCACTTCCAGAATTCCTGGGTGACTGGGGTTTCCCATCCCATTTCGCTGTGTGATCAGCGCAATCCACTTTCTCCACGTGGCATCCGTTGCATGATGTGTGGCAGGGACCCTGTCTTTGAACATCCAGCCCAGCACCGGCAGTCGAGGTGCTACAAGGAGTTCTGCTTCTGTACCAACCACTTCCGAAGCAGCTCAGACCCCTTCATACGCTGCCAATATCTCTTCTTCAGTTGGAGTACAGTGGGCTTCAGATCCTCTGTATCCCCATCTCCAAAACCCCAGGGGTCCACCCAGGGGAAGTGGGGGTGAGCAGTGCCCAGGACAGGAAAATTCTATGACACCTCCTGGCCTCCCAAAGAAGGGGCGAGGATGAAACAGTCCTGCGCCTCAAAAGAAGCAAACACTCATAGAATCATTTCGGTTGGAAAGGACCTTCACAGTCATTGACTCCAACGGTAAATCTCACATTTTCAAGGCCAACAATAACCCATGTCCCTATGTGGGCTTCAGATCCTCCATATCCCCCACTCCAAAACTCCACGGGTCAACCACAAGTGTCCCTTGGTGCTTTCTGCCAGAGGCTCCGGGTGGAGCCATTCTCCCCGGCTGCGGTCTAGAGCATGTTTTTAACACCTTTTCCCACCCGGACTGGCCCAAGGGCTACTGCATGGACTATTTACAGTTTAATTTGTTCAAAAGCTTGTTCTTGATCAGAGCCCCATTTAAAATCGTTCTTCTTCCAGGTTACTTGATACAGAGGGATCACAATCAGACTGTAATCTGGGATATGCATCCTCCAAATACCCACAATGCCAAAGAAAGCTTGTGTTTCCTTTTTTCTAGTCAGTAGGGACATTGCGGCAATTTTGTTGATCATGTCCATTGGGATCTGATGGCATCCATCTTGCCATTTTGCTCCTAAAAACTGGATCTCCTGCACAGGTCCCTTGACCTTACTTTGTTTTATGGAAAAATCTGCTTCCATAAGGCTTTGGATTATTTTCTTCCCTTTCTCAAAAACTTCTTCTACTGAGTTGCCCCATGCAATGATGTCATCAATGTAATGATGATGTTCTGGAGCTTCACGCTGTTCCAGTGCAGTCTGGATCAGCCCATGGCCAATGGTGGGGCTGCGCTCCCAGCTCTGGGGCAGTTGATTCCAGGGGCATTGGAAGCCTCTCCAGGTGGAAGCAAACTGTGGCCTGCCCTCTGCTGCCAGAGGGATTGAGAAGAACGCATTAGCAATTCTCCACAGCCGCAATGAGGGTGGAAGAGAGACTTTCTTGTGCATTGGACCTCTTCTGGATCTGTGGGTAACTGTGCATTGTCCAGGTCATATTGAATCATCTCCTGCATGGGTAATTCTCTCAGGTACTGGATACCTCTCTCCATGGTGTTCCATTTGCTTGGATGGCATACAACATCTTCACTGAAGGGGATCCTTTCCCTCACGCCTGACAGGAATCACCTCCAGAAGCTGAGAGTTTGTGTCTTTTTCCCAATCGCCTTCTCAAAGCCCCCTTCCCGAGACCGAGATCCCGGCTGCCTGGCTTCCCTACCCTCTGATTCCAGGATACTGGCCCCGTTATCCCAGCATCGGAGCAGCCCAGCATCTAGCCCGACCAGAAGTCGGCTGAAATGCCTTCTCATCTCCCAAAGCTCACTCAGGGACAGGGATGGGGTGATTATCTCTGATTCTGCCTCTTCCTTCTGTTCTGATGGCCCTGGTCCGTCACCATCCCTCACTGAGTGAACTGATTTCTTGGTGTAGTTCTTCTTCTGTACAAGGGCAACTGATACCGGCACGGGCTGGATTTCCGGTCCAGCCACAATGTCTGTCACAGAGGTTGCAGTAACTGCAGTGTCTCTCTGTCTGGTTTCCATCTCTTTCCCCTGAGGGTGCTGCATAATATCGAGCAGTGTTTGGTAGATACTGGCCAGGGCCCAGCACAGGGCGCTGAGTTGTGCCTCTCTGGAACAGCCACGGCCGTTTCCTTTCAGCTATTCTATCCCTCCATCAGGGTCTAGAGGTGAGAAGCTCTCTAGATACCTGCCCATATTCTCCCACATGCCATGCCTCCCATGACTATCCAGCCTCAAGGCAGAGCTCTGGGTGGGAGTCTGAAATAGTTGTTTATCCTTAAGCAAGACCTGGAACACATTCAGGAGACCCAGCAATAGGCCCAATAGGACCAGGCTGGTTTCAGGATATGCAAAAAAGGATACGCAAAATACTCAAAAGCTGTGAAACCTGGACCCAAGGAGAAAAGGAAGGCCAAAGAACTGGGGAAAGTATCCCCTCCTTTTCTCCTAATAGATTGGGTTTGATTCTTAATAAATTATGAGACATGATAGCCAATGTATGGACAAGACAACATGTACCACATAAACACCCCAACTGAACTGTCTGAACAGCGATGTCATCGTATCATAAGTTGATATGACACAAGACAGCAACATGATAATCCTGATCCCTCTCCCAGAGGTGACCCCGTGATAAACATCATCATGGGGAGCACATAGAGCATATAAGAATTTACATAAAACAGCCATGAGACAGACCAAACAACATGGTGACCAGCGACTATTTAACTAATATAATAAATGCATATAACATATTCATTTTAGCACGCTCAGGTCAGATCTGTCGTTATGTCAACCCTTCATGCCCCATGTTGGGCGCCAAAAGGGACTGTCGTGGATAGCCTCAGATGGCAACAAAGAACCACGCGGCCGCTCTCTCAACCCCCCACAGCTGTGGGGAGAATCAGAAGAGAAAGGCAAAATCGCCGGTTGAGACAAAGGCAGTTGAACAGAACAGCAAAGGGAACAGGAAAACAACAGCAATCCCACTGACAGAGGGATGTACAGACACCATTATGGTACCACCGCTCACCCACCAGACCCAGGACGCCCCATCCCGCTCCCAAGTGGTGACTTCCTGCCCCCTCCCCTGGCCAGCTCCTGGACACAGACTGGCCATGGCTCACATGGGATGGAATAGCTGTGTCCCTGGCAGAGCCTGGGGAGGGTTAACCCTATCCCTGCTGGAACCAGGGCAGGTGGACATCACAGCAATGCTCCTCCCAGCCCATTTTATTTTTCTTAATGCTCCGTCCTAAGCTTCCAAGGGGCACTTTCAAAGGTGGGGGCAACATTGGCTCGTCCTCACTCACAGGAGAGCTCTGCCAATCCTGTCACCTTTCAAAGGCGACATTCCAAAGAAATCTCACTCTTCCCTTGTGACTTCACTACAACTATTTTGTGCATTACATGGTGCATTGTGTTTCTCTAATATTTCATATATTTACACTTGTCCTGATACAATGATCATTTCCAAAGTCATCTTTCCAGACGCAGACTGTCTGGGAAAAGGCCATTTCCATTGTCATCCGGTTTTCTCCTCTCCTTACTCTTTGTTCACTCAGACACCTCTCACCTCTGCTGCTGCTTTCACCTTCAGGGAGTCAAACCTTGCCTGTCTTTCAGTCATCTAATTGTCTCCTTAGCCAGCACTTTCATTATGTTTATATCTACCTTTATGTATCTACCTCCCTCAAAGATTTCTCCTAAGAGTATCCCTTGTAGAAAGGGAACCTCATGAGAGGTGGCTTGTACTTTGCACATGATTACACAGTGTTTTATTGTTTATGAAAACTGATTGTACTTTACTTTTCTTTTCTGAAGAAGAGGAAGAATCCCCTGTGGCTGTGAGCAGCCAGGTCTCTGAGGAGAGCGGGTGGGAGATGGTGCAATGGAGCTGTCACATCCAGACTGGAGTGGAGAAGTCTGATGCAAGGGACGGTGATGTCAGTCCCAGGTGGACAATGTCAGACCTCGTGGGGTTGGGGAGGTGAGGAGCAAAGCTGTCCATACAGTGATGGACCTCAAGGGGCTGCTTTTCCTGACCTGTCCAGACCTCCTGAGGAGACACTCTGCCTCAGTAGCACTTGAAGGATGCTTCTATCACCTCCTCTTTAAACTCAACACTGATAAAATACATCCTTTAGAATCAAGAAGCCATTTTCTTTAGGTGCACTTTGAAATCTTCCTCCTTAACTACACCACAAAACCTCCCCAATTACCTGTACAAGTCTTGAAGGAAATGACAAAGAGATGAATTCCTTGTGAAGGCTTTCTGTCTTTTAACGAGCCCCATGGGGTATTTGCTGCTGAGTCCATGAACCTCAGATACTGAGAGAAGATTGAAGAAAGTGCTCAAGAAATCAGAAGCAAACCCCACATTTCCTGGAAGCGTTAATGAGCCCCACTGAGGGCAGTTCCTGCCAAAGGCTCCCCAGGGCCTCGTTAGAGCAGAGAATTGGAGGCTGTGATTGCAGGTAGGCAAAGGCAGAGTGCAGGTGGCTGTAATGCTGAGGAAAGCCTGGCTTTGTCTGATGAAGCAGAAAGGCCAAGCCCTCACCCCCAGGCCCTGGCAAGGCAGATCCTGCCCCTCACTTGTGGCTCAGGGCTCTTCCTGGGGGCAGTGGGATGTGGGGGTGAGCAGTGCCCAGGGCAGGAAAATTCTGTGACACCTCCTGGCCTCCCAAAGATGGGGCGAGCATGAAACAACATCCCAAGCCTCAAAGGAATCAGAGTCACAGAATCATTTTGGTTGGAAAGGACCTTTAAGATCATTGAGTCCAACTGTAAACCCCACATTTCCAAGTCCAACAATAAACCATGTCCCTGTGTGCCACACCTACATGTCTTTGAATTACCTCCAGGGATGGTGACTCAGCCACTTCCCTGGGCAGCCTGTTCCAGTGCTTGACAAAGATTTCAGTGAAGAAATTTTTCCTAATATCCAATCTACATCTCCCCTGGAGAAACTTGAGGCCATTTTCTCTGGTCCTATCACTCCTTGCTTGGGTGCGGAGACTAACACCAACCTCGTTATATCCTCCTTTAGGTAGTTGTAGAGAGCAACAAGGTTCTCATCCTCCTTGTCTCCAGGCTGGACAACCCCAGTTCCCTCAGCCGCTCCTCACAAGACTTGTGCTCCAGACCCCCCACCAGCTTTGTTGATCTTTGGGAATGCTCCAGGACCTCCATGTCTTTCTTGTAGTGAGGAGCCCAAAACTGGACACAGCGCTCAAGGTGGGGCCTCACCCGTGCCCAGTACAGAGGGACAACCAGTGCTCCAGTCCTGCTGGCCACAGTGTTCCTGATATAGGCCAGGATGCTCTTGGTCTTGGCCACCGGGGCACACTGCTGGCTCATGTTCAGCCGCTGTCGACCAACACGCCGAGGTCCTTTTCTGCCTAGAAGCTACAGCATGTCCTGTAGGTGCATTGTGATGGCACTCAAGGTGATCTGTTCCACAATCTTCCCCGGCACAGAGGTCAGACTGACAGGCCTCTAGTTCCCCAGATCCTCCTTCTGGCCTTTCTTGTGGAAGGGCGTCACTTTTCCGAACCTGCCGTTAACTGGGACCTCCCTGGTGAGCCAGGACTGCTGATAAATAATGGAAAGGGGCTTGGTGAGCATCTCCAACAGCTCCCTCAGTAGCTCTGGGAGGATCCCATCTGGCCCCATAGACTCGTGTATGTCTAAGTACAGTAGCAGGTCCCTTACCATTTCCCCTTGGATTATGGGGGCTTCACTCTGCTCCCCGTCCCTGTGTTCCAGCTCAAGAGGCTGGGTACCCAGAGGCAAACTGGTCCCACTAGTAGAGACCGAGGCAAAGAAGTCATTAAGTACCTCAGCATTTTTCTCACCCTTTCTCACCATGTTTCCCACTGCATCCAGTGAAGGATGGAGGCTCTCGTTAGCCCTCCTTTTGTTGCTATTGTATTTATTTTAACATTTTTATTGTCTTTTACAGCAGTAGCCACATTAAGTTCTAGTTGGGATTTGGCCCTTCTAATTTTCTCCCTGCATAACCCCACAACATCCTCGTAGTCCTCCTGAGTTGCCTCCCCCTGCTTCAAAAGGCCATAAACTCCTTTTTTCCCTCGACTTCCAGCCAGAGCTCTCTGTTCAGCCGGTACCAGACCCCCAAGACCCACAGTTTCTCCAGGAGCAAATATTTGTAGTGCCCTGCAACTCCTCATGCTGTTCTCTTGTGAGAGACACCCCAGTCAAGACGAGCCAGCTGCATGTAAGCATTAAAAGATGAGCAAAAGGTGCTTCAGTCCATGGGGACCTTGAGAAACTCTGGGATTCTGCCAACGGAAGTCACTTGAAGTTCTTCAAGGAGAAGTGGCCAGTCCTGCGTTGGTGGGTGGCAGGGAGCGAGGGGGAGAATAACGGCACACATCCGGAGAGGCTGGGACCTGACAGGCTGAGCAGTGACTCTGAGGAGAAGGGCCTAGGCACTACGGGGATGCCCAACGAGCCAGCAGAGTAGGGACACTACGAACAAGGTCAGGTGCCTATGGGGCTGCATGAGGAGACACATGGGCCACCCAGACAGCCTGGGTTCTCATCCCCCTCACCTCAGCACTGGTGTGGCCCCACACACGTTGGTGTGCGCCAGTGCGTTTCTCCCCATTTTGGAGAGACAGAGGGCTGAAGGAAGTCTGAGAAGCACCAAGAGAGATGCGCTCTTTCTCCCCTCGGTTCTGGCTGTTGTCTCTGCCATTGATGCCTATGAGGAAGCACCTTATCCTTACAGTGCCAGGGTCTCATTGCCTCCCCTTCCCCACCCGAGAGCCTGGGAGGTATCGCACCGTAGTCCTGCCCTTGACATCGAACATCCGCACATGACACTGCCCCAGGAAGAGCCCTGAGTAACGTGGGAGGGACAGGATCTCCCTTCCCAGGGGCTGGGGGTCACGGCTTGGCCCTTTGCCTTAATGTAACACAGCCAGGTTTACTCAGATCTCTCCCACCTTTACATTCCCTTTGTCTACCTGTCATCTCTGCCTCCAGTTTTCTCCTCTAAGCAGCCACTGAGGAGGCTTTGTCAGTAATGGTCCTCAGTGGGACCATTACCACTCCAGGAAACTTTGGAGTTTGAATCTGACTTGGACTGGTTGAGAGTCATCTTCAACTTCCTCTCAGGGCCTGAGGTTCATGCTGAGTGGGGAGGATTAGTTAACAAGAGCAGAGACATGGTGGGACTGAGGCACTCAATGTTTTCTTTGCTTCAGTCTTTCCTGAAAAGGTCTCCGGGGCTCTGTTCTCAGGGAAAGGCTTCAAGGAGGAGGAGAGCTCCTATTGGCAGGAATCTCAGGAAATCCTACAAGGGCCAATGTCAGTGTCTGCCCCTGCAGGGGACTCACCCTGCCAGTGGCACAGGCTGGGAGCAGCCCTGTTGGAAAGGTCTCGGTGGGCAAGGAGCTGGACAGGAGGCAGCCCTGTGCCCTAGCAGCAAGGGAGGTGACCAGCATCCTGCGCTGTATGACCAGGAGCACAACCAGGCGATGAAGGGAATCATAGATCATTCTATGATTCTATGATTGCGCAGGTTATTGTATGCAGATTTCAGATTCCCAATGCAGGAAAGATGTCAGCAACATGGGGCAGGTTTAGCCAAGGGCTCCAAAGATGGTCAGGGACTGGAGCACTTTCCCTGTGAAGAGAGACTGAGGGAGCTGGGCTTGACCTGCCTGGAGAAAGGACAGTCTTGGCAGGAACTTGGAGCAGCATTGCACAGTCCCAGGAAGACTGCGTCAGGTTGATGTCCGTGGTACAAGATACAAGGACAAGAGGGCTGAAACAAGAGAGAGGCAGGGTACACACAGCGAGAAACTTTTCCCACATGGGAATAGTCAAACACCAGAAGCTGTTTCCCAGGGGGTGTGCAGCAGCTCTGTTCCAGAAAGTCACCAAAACATGTTTGGATACACCCTCAGTAATCTCTTCTGGCCCCACAATGAGAAAGAGATTGGTCAAGACACCTCCTCGGTTCCCTTCCAACCTAAATGCTGCTGTCCTTCCTTCCTCTTCATGTTATCAGTGCAACCCACTTTCTCCACGTGGCGTCAGTTGCATGATGTGTAGAGGAGACCCTCTACATCCATCCCAGCACTGGCAGTAGAGATGCCAAGATGAGCTGTGCTTCATTGACAACCACTGCCAAAGAAGCTCAAACCCCTTCATATGCTTCCAAGATCTCTTTGTCAGTTGGAGTACAGTTGGCTTTGAATCCTCTCTGTACCTGACTCCAAAAGCCTAGGGCTTGACCTTGAGTCTCGAGAATTTGGAGGTAATTACCAAAGTCTTCCTGAGAAGGGTGACCGAGGAGCCAGTGAGGGGAGGTATCCTGCAGGACATCGTACTTAGAATCAAGGCCAGGGATGTAACAGTCAGGGGGGAGAAAGCAGAGTTGAAGTTTCTGAGAGAAGGCAAAGAGCAGGACTTGAGGAGAGCAGGCTTTTGCCTGCTGAGGGACCTGTTTGACACAATCCCATGGGATATGGTCCTGCAGAGAAGAGAGGAGAGCTATTAGATGGTCAAGGATCTCCTCTTCAAGCTCCAGCATAGTACACCTGGACATGCACAACGTCAAGCACTACTGCAGGAAGCTGGTATGGATGAGGAAGGAGCTCCTGGCAACAATCAAGAGGAAGCACAGAGAAAGTGTAAGCTCTCTACTTTCCAGCCTCAGTGGTTCTGTGGCTCTGGGCTGGAGACCTCTATTTGTGTGTGTGTGTTTGTCTGTGGAGGGGTGAAGGAAACCCAGGGCCAGCTCCTGGCTAGATGGAGAGTGTAAGATCAGCTCCGGGAGGGATCGCTACTCTCTGTGTGTCTATATAGGCCTATGTTTTGCACTAACACAGCCCAGCACACAAACGGCCCGACCCTCATTTCTCCTTTCTCCACTGACGGTGGTTTTGTTTGCCCTAGAGACGTCCTGAGGTCACTTCCAGGATGAGTTATTGTGTGTTATTTTTTCCACCACAGGCCTCCCCTTGGTATGGCAGGGAGAGAACTCAGGTTCCCCGTGATCATGAAATTAAGCAGACACAAGTTTGGAGCGATCAGCTGTGTCCTTTTTGTCCCACTGAAGTCATCGACACAGGGCTGCAGGGCAGGTAACCCCAAAGAGGCCTCATCACATCTGCGCTTAACCTTTGGTTTTCTTTTTCCTTCTTTTCCCTTCCAAGTTTTTCTCTTTCATCATCCTCACACATTCCTCAACAAAGAGCCTCTTTCCCCACTGCCCCGGCTTTGCTCTCTGTTTCCAGGAGGGTTGCTGTGCCGATTCCTACATTGGTCAGTACAAAACTAGTAGCTTCTTTTATTAGCTGTAGCGTCCTGCAATTTTTTATGCTGTTATCTTGAGGTGATGGCTCACCACCGTCACGGTGGTCCATCTGCACACAAACATTAACAGCTGGCGAAATGGAGCTTAAGTCCAGGGGACCTTGAGAAACCCTGGGATTTGGACAAAAAGTACTTCTAACATCTCACAAAGGGAAGTGGCCAGTCCTGCATCAAGGCAAAGAATAACCCCATCTATCAGGGCTGCCTGAAAAGTGACCCTGAGGAGAAAGACACCACAAGGGACACCGTACGATCCAGTGGTGCATGCTCACCATGAACAAGGTCAACTGCATATGGGACTGCATTAGGAGGATTGCGGCCACCCCAGGAATCTTGAGTTGCGTCCCCCTTTCAGTGAGTTGTGCTGGGGCCACACTTGACTTGTGTGTCCCTCTCTGGGAATTCCTGCTGTGGACAGGTGGGAGGACCTGGTGAGTATACAGAGGAGGTCTGCACATGTCATCTGCCTAAGGTCCCAAGCCCCATCTTTGCCGACTTCTTCCCTCCATAATCCCAGGAACATGCTGACCCAGAAGACCACCATGCTGTCCAGACCACTCCAGAGTCCCCTCCTAGAAGGTGGGTCTCCTTAATGTCACCTGGGTACTTCCCTCAGATCCACTCACCATCTTACCTGTCACCAGACACCAACTGGAGACTCTGAAACCCAATCCTACGTCTCTGAAAGGTCACAAAAAGACATAGAGCATTTTAGTCCCGAATACATGGAGGCAGAGGAACATGAAGAATTCGGCTCCTTTGTAATCTTGCAGAGTGCAGATCTTTGGAGAAAGATCCCGGCATGAAAGTACGGCACCAGGGAGATCCCATTTTTTTACAGACATGCTACAAAAGAGGCCAGCTCTGAGCCACTTTTAAACACAGTTTGAGAGGGGAACAAGGTGACACAAAATAGGTACATGTCTCAGGTGTAGCGACACAAATGAAAACATTTGTGTAGGAACATAATAACCATGAAAAACAATAACAGCAATAATGATAAAAAAATGATTAAAAATACAAAACAAACTAACAAAAAGGAAGGAATCATACTGCAGGAGTCATTAATGACTGTGGGAGTCATTTATGGAGAGAGGTGGCAAATTTCTCCCTCTTGAAAAAAGACCATGATATCAGAGTCCTAATGGTCTCTTTGAGCTCCCAGTTCCTCAAGCTGTAGATGAAGGGGTTCACTGCTGGAGGAAGCACTGAGTACAGCAGAGCCACCGTTAGGTCTGGAAATGGGCAGGAGATGGAGGGGGGCTTCAGGTGGGCAAATACTCCAGTGCTGACAAAAAAAGAGACCACAGCCAGGTGAGGGAGGCACGTGGAAAAGGCTTTGTGCCGTCCCTGCTCAGAGGGCATCCTCAGCACTGCCTTGAAGATCTGCACATAGGACACCACAATGAAAACCAACCAAACAAATCCTAAACAGACACTGACCACAAGAAGCCCAACTTCCCTGAGGTAGGAGTCTGAGCAGGAGAGCTTGAGGATCTGGGGGATTTCACAGAAGAACTGATCCAAGACATTGCCCTGGCAGAGGGGTAGGGAAAATGTATTGGCCGTGTGCAGCACAGTGTAGAGGAAAACACTGCCCCAGGCAGCTGCTGCCATGTGGACACAAGGTCTGCTGCCCAGAAGGGTCCCGTAGTGCAGGGGTTTGCAGATGGCCACGTAGCGGTCGTAAGACATGACGGTGAGAAGACAGAGTTCTGCTGACATTAAGAAGACCAACACAAAGAAATGTGCTGCACACCCTTGGAAGGAGATGGCCCTGGTGTCCCAGAGGGAATTGGCTTAGAGAGCTGGACTTGTTCAGCTTGGAGGAGAGGAGGTCCTTGGGGGAACATGGAGCAGCGTTGCACAGTTACCAGGAAGACTGAGCCAGACTCACATCCATGGTAGAAGAGACAAGGACAAGAGGCAATGGGTGAAAAAAAGAGACGGTCAAGCCAGATAAGGAGCAACTTTTCAAGCATGAGGATAGTCAAGCACTGGAAGGTGTTTCCCAGAGAGCGTGCAACAGCTCTGTGCTGGAAAAGGATCAAGACGTCTTTGAACAAAGCCCTGACTATTTTCGGTATCTGACCCTATTTTGAGTGGGAGGTTGGTCAAGACACCTCCCCAGTTGCCTTTGGGCCTGAATGGGGCTATCCTCCTTTCCCTTTCATGTTTCCAAATTAGGGAGAGCTCTCAGCTTCTCCCTGACCCCAGAAGTGATTCACATCAGGTGCTGGGCTGCTGCACAGGTGCCCCCAAACAGGCCTGACCACATCCTTGGCTTCCCTTTCCATTTGCCCAAAGCCAAGTTCTTCTCTTGTACTATCCTTCTACCTGCCAAAAATAACAGCCTACCCTGTTAACCCTTTCAGTGCAGGTACTCAGTAAATGTCAGCATCCATGTACAGAGTCTCCAAATGAACTGGGCATTGAAGCCATCCCATCATTGCAGAAACAGAGATGACTCATTTGACTGGATCTTTGAACCCGGGAACTGGTACCCCATGTCTCCTGAGATTCCCGAGAACACCTAAGCTTTGTCACTGGGCTCACAATCTCTCCAGCTTTCTGCCAGCCACAGTCTTTTAACCCAGGATGCTTCTCCCCATCCCTTCAGCACACTGCCTGGTCTCTGCTCTCAGCTGGGTGAAGTCAGGGTGCTCCCTTGCACAGCTTTCCCTACAAAAGTCTTCTCTTTGTGCTGATCCCACTTGTATCTCCTCATGTCATGTACGGCTCCGTCCTCCTCCTGCAGAGCTCCATTGGATGGGCAGTTTTCCTCTTTCTTGCACACCCACTCACCTCCACAACCTTTTTTTATTGTATGCGTATCAAATACTGTCTGAAGCAACTCAGCTTCACCCATTTCCAATTGCAGGCTGAGATATTTTCCCTCTTGGAGCAGACATTCTGAAAAAATGCTCCATATCTGGAGACACTCTTCAATTCTCCAAGTACAGTTGTTAAAAAAAAAAAAAAAGTCATGCTGGGTTAGTTTTTCACAGAGACAGTTTCAAAGCGTTAATGCAGATTCAATACAGGAATTGTGACAGTCAAGTTACAAAGGGAGAGGAAAAAAAAGTTCACAAATTCTCTGTCAGCAAAGAGGAAGTCCCACAGCCCATGGGATGTTTTCATTAGTTGGCCTATAGGAACCGGATTTCTCCTTGGCCTCAAATAGTAGCTCAAATCCTGAGCCGGCAGGACAACATTGGCTGCAGTTACACACCACTTTCTTGACACGAGTGTGAGTTCAGACCCAGTTGATGGAGTTTCTCACACAGGTCACGGAGGAGGGCAGGGTTTCAGGGAGAGGGGCACACGCTTCAGTTTCCCAAATCTCATGACTGTGCCCAAACCACCTTTCCCTTGACCTCTGGCATCCTATTTCTTGAGATGCAAAGCTGGTGGGTCTTCTGTTGACACTACTTCAATAGTCCTTCTGGTGTTTCTGGGATTTCTCTTAGAGTGGCAAAAAAAAAAAAAAAGGAATAATAATAATAATAAAATTTAAAAAGTAACAGTTTACTTCCATAGCACCAATCTACTTCCATAGCACCAATTCCGGACAATGCCAATTATATTAGTATTTGCCATATAAGGTATGATTTCCCATCCTGAATTACATGTTGAAAGCCATTCGGATGAAGGGTGGTCTTGCAAAAGTCACCCTTTGTGTCCCCAGGTGGCACGGACACTGCTGGTTTCCCTCTCCAGAGAGTGGCGGAGGCTGGATCCCCTTCTTAGGACAGGCTCCTTGCCAGGAAGCCAAAGCCATGGGGGGAGCTCACCTGGTTCTTTTGGGCACTTCACTCAACAGCTATTTGCCTCCTCAGCCACCTTCTATAAATCCTGGGAGGTGTCCTACTGCTGACCTGCACCTGGCAACACGCACTCCCAATCACACTGCCCCCAGCAAGAGCCCCAAACATTCCAAGAGGAAAAGGAAAGGAGCCCCATCCTCTGTAGAGGATGTGGGTAAGGATGTGGCCATCCTGCCTGGAGGAGCACATCAAGGGCTTTCACAGTCACCTCTACATTTAAATTTCCTGCTGTACCAAGTGCCTCCAACTTCCGGCTTCACAAGCCCCCAGGGACAGGACCCTTGTCTGCTCATTCCCTCCATGGTCTCTTCAGTGACGGACTTCAGCAGGGCCTGCAAACACCCTCAGAAACCTGGACGTTTGCTTCTGACTCTTATGCTTCTAGAGGCTTGGTCAGTCTTAGAGATCTGCAGTTCAGGAACTCGGCACCAGAGGGCTCATTAACATGCAAAACACCCCGAGGAGCCAAGCCGGGGGGCATAGTTTTCCTTTAGTCTTCAATTCTTCTGCGATTAATTAGAGAGCTTTCAGGAGTGGAGTCCACGTGAAAAGATGTCCAAGCAAAGAGGCCAAGTGCATGAAATGCTTGATTTCAAATTGCCAATTCTGCATGAATGCCAAGGGATTTGGGTTGCAGGAATGTCTCCAAGTAGAGCCTGCATCACCTAGACCCATGTGGATGGACTGGCAGAGCCACCCCCAGCTGGGGGATCCCCACCTCCCAGGCTGAGGCAGGCAGTCAAGATGCAAATATCTGCATCTGTTACAGGCCTCCAGGCAGAGGGTGACTCATTCCCATGACCCTCTAAGCCTGGATCAGCTCATTGTGCTTTTGCTGTCCTTCCCTTCAACTGTCAAGAATATGGCAGGTTTGGCTTTGACATCATCCCTATGTCCTGGGACAAGGTTTCTCCATTCCTCCTCTGCAGCTTCCCTGCTTCCACCTCCTCTGTGCTGCCTCTTTCTGCAGGACCTCAGTCAGTTCCGACAAGCAGCCTCCTGAGGCGGTTGCTTCTTTTCAAGGGTATTTGGAGAGATCATTTTGGTGCCTGGAGGAGGCTGTCCTGAAAGGCTTATCACATTTCCCATGATCCTTCACGCGTGAGAGTTACTTCCCATGGCACCACGTGCATCAGTGTCCCAAGTACATCAAAGTCTTCTTCTCTGGAGTCCACCCATTTTTGCTCTGCTGCTGGCCTTCCTCACTCCTCTTTGGCACCTGAGACCCCACTAGTTCCTGCTCACAACAGCCAAGGCTGACACTGATTTTCACCTCCCTGACCAGCTCTTTTTGGTTTTGTTTTTTTTTTTCTTTCCAGGACCAGGTCCAGGTGAGCATCACCCTTGTTTGCCCACCCGGCAGCTGTGTTCAGAAGTTGTCCTGCAGGTCCTGCAGGCTGCCGGCATCCTGTTTCTTTGCCTGGCCAGTGAATGCCAGGGCAACTACTGTACCCCATAGGAACCTGCTCATTGACTACTTGGAGACTTCTTCAGGTTGGTGTTAAAAGACTTCTTGTGCCTACTGTGCCTGATCAAGTGGATTATAACGGCCAAGACAGGGCCACCCTTAATGGCCTCTCCTCTCATCCTCACTCACACAAGCTCACTCAGCCTCTTGTCCATCTCATTGAGGAGTTCCATATATCTGAGGTTCTCCTTCACACAAGTGGCATCACCCCATCCTCATCCTCCCTGTCACTCCCTCCAGCAGAGCCCGTATCCTTCCGTTGCAACACCACAGCTCAGCAAGCTGTCCCACCACATCTCACTTCAATCTAAAAACATCCCAGTTCTTTGGGAAGACGTGGGACTCCTTCTGGCAGTGCACATTTGGGCCACAGCACCTCAGCTGACTTCTCACAGGGAAACCTGAGCTGGGATGCTGCCCAGGAGAACCATTGTACATGGAGCAGTTCCTTCTTGGCTGGGCTGGGCTGTACGTACAGTGTGGCCTTCACCCCTGGGCTGTGCTGCACAGATGCCTTGGCCACAGGACAGCCTCAGCAGTACATTGTCACACAGGAGCCTGCAGACAGCTCCCACTCTATACCAGACATTTTGCCTCCTGTGTGGCCTTCCCTGTATCCAGCACTGCTGCAGGAAGTTCTCGTGAAAACGTCCTTTCTCTTTGACTGTTGAGATGATGAATAGCGTGGTTTCCTTGCAAGAAAATCCTAGAGTTGGGTGAGAAACACCTGCTCACAATTAGAATTTAATAGTGAACAAAGTCGCTGAAGCAAGGATTTAAAAAATAAAAAATTATTAAAAATATTATACGAAACAGTGCTGAATTGGGTGCATCTCAAAGCAGAGGCACACCCCCTCGCTCAGTTTTCAGGTACTTATAGCCTATCCCAGCCGCCTGGGTTTCTGTCTCTCTTCTCATTGGTTGAGAAGTTGGAGCTCACATTCTTCTTGACCGCCTCACTTATTACAGGTCTAGTTCACCTCTTTTCGCCGTATAAGGCATAAACACACCTACTTCAAAGAATCATGATCCTAAACACGCCTTTGGTTATGCTACACGTTATTTCACAGTCTTTGCCGCCATCTACTGTCCATTAGTAGAATCTACAAGCACTCTGGTGGTCGTTTGCTTCATCAGGTGGTCGTATCCTCCTCTTCATCAGCTGTCCTCTAAATGAACCCGGCCTACTTGGCAGTCTCCACAGCCCACTCGGCAGATTTACCGTCCAAGACTGGTTTCTTTGGTCTTAGTGTTACTCCTCTATCTCTTGGGTTCCTGCGTTGAAGGTTCCATTCCAATCTGTTTCTCTTGACTTAGATTTCATTCTGCAAGACAAGGGTCCCTTGACAGACCAAGGGCAACTCTGAAGATGAATTGGCTACAATTTATTAGACTCTACTGTGATAGGAATCACTAAGCTTCTCTTGTTAGTATATACATACTAACAGGAATGCATCAATTAGCTGAAGCAAAACTTAGCTCATTTCTCACAGTTGCTTGAGTGACCAGACCAGGAGACTGTCTTCTATGGGTGGGGTCTGCATGGTTTGCTGCATTGGGGTCGAAGGCCCATTCAATGCTACACCTCCTGGGGTTCCCACCATCTAAACAGACATAAGATTGCCTCTGGGATACTGCCCTTATAGTGCTCCCCTCATGAACAGGATTTTAAAAGAGACCTTGTGGAGTCCGAGTGCCTTTCTTACTGGGATCAGCGCAGACCAGCACCTCCTGGTTATAACCACTCTTTCAACAACCTTGGATGCCAACACTCATGTCCCATGGTCTGGTAAGTGTGTAGTTTGCTCAGGTAACCCCTGGCTTGGTTCCCCATCCACTGCTCATTCTTCTCCTCCACCATCCTGCCTCAAAGAAAAAGACCTGGGAGGCCTCGCTGGTGGCAACTCAGGGAAAGAGAACATAGAGTATCTCAGATTTATCTACACCTTCTCCTCCTAAATTCAGCAGTGGCCCTATGTTATCTCTTGTTCTCCTTTAACTCTTCCTGAATTACCAAAAGCTCATCTTGGTGCCCTGGAACTCCCTTTGGAGTTTCAATTGAGTTCTGATATGGACCGTTGCTGAGCCAGGACAATGCTGCCCTTGAGGACAAGATGTATCCAGGCCCACAGTGACAATTATTGGTCTTTCCATTGATTGTTTCCTCAAGGGAGTGAGTAAAGATCCCTGTGTGATGTGTTCCATGTCCATGCAATGCCTGCAGCTCTTGGGTAGCGAAGGGACAGACCTTGCCTCTCTGATGCCACCTGATGACTGGCGCCTCTGACAGAAGGCATCAGTCAAGGGAACAGACACCCTACTGCACTCTCTGCGATGCCGTCTGGGCCATCTGTGACACATCCACCCTGAATGGGAACTGCTTCCCTGCAGGTCCCGTGTGGTCCAGGCCAGCCTTGGAGTCTCATGTTCCTCTGTGGCCCTGGATTTGAACATTGAATTGAGTAGCTGCCCTGAATTCTGTCAGGCCATATGGAGCTGAACGTGGGACAAATGCCCTTGTAGTCACTTGAGAGCTGGTAAATTCAGCTGATGGAAAAGAGAGGGACCTTGCTCTCCCTATGGCACAGGACAGCAGTCGTTGATATGAATACCTCTAAAACCTGACATGAACATAACGAGTAGGAGAATATTCTCCTGGCTTTTTTGGGACATCGGCTGTCATTTCACTTGGCCAAAGGATTTCCCACCAGGCTCATAGATGAGATCTCCAAGATGTTTCCCTGTCTCTAAGAACTGCTCCATTAGAGCTTGCGGTTCCCTACACCTATCTTTGACCACCCCTGAGACCTTCCGTGTCACCAGGTGTTGTGTTTGAACAGCCCAATCCTGCCCTCCATCTCCATGGATGAAGATGGGAGCTGAGACAAGGAGCTCACATGCAGGAGCCTATTTTTGTGCCCACCTGAACCCCTGAGGCAAGAGGAATCCCACCTCCAGTGGGTTTGGGACAGGCAAGGGAGGGAGCTGAGTCTCCTTCAAATGCCAGCAATAGAAACGCAGGATGAGATGGTTTATTGACTCAGCGGAATGCCTTCTCTCAGCAGGAGTAATGGAGATCCCTGCCTGTCACTGTCTGGGTGTCCTGTCTTACTATTAAATGATACCAAAACCAGTGACCTTTGAAGTAACTTTGAGAGGAGAATTGACAGTTCTGGAAAGAAGCGCCTCTCCCCAGCTGAGAGAGGAAACATCAGTGATGACTTCAGCCTGCTTCACAGCACGTTCCCCTGGAGCCCCAGGGCCATCTCCAGGGAGCCCAGAGGGGGCAAAGAAAGCGCTGCCTTGGGCTGTTCCTCTGCTGCTGAGCTGGGCCGGGCTCCTGGGACGGAGGGAGCTCATGGCCACGGGGCAGCGCTGCAGAGAGACAGCTCTGCCCAGGAGCAGCTCCTCTGCCAAGCGCAGCAGGGCTGAGGGCACTCCCAGGGTATCTCAGGGAGAGGAGACAGGCAGAGAGAGGGCTTAAAGGTGGTCAGGACTGGGAGGATGTCTGAGAGCTCACTGGAGGAGAAATCTTCACAGCCCTTGACAGGGTAAGTCTCTGGCTGCAGGGCAATGCAGCTGCGGTTCCTGAAATGGCACATCCCTCAGCCTGTGGCATCTCTCAGGACATCTCTCACCGTTTTTTCAGAGTAGAGAAAAAGGACTTGCTTTGGAGCACGGCTTTCCTAAGGCTCTTTCAAAGGGAGAGGGCACATCAGCTGCCTTCTCCCAGGGATGGCTTCACACCGGGAGTGTGAAGCTGGATGTTCCCCAGGGGTACAAGGGCTGTCCTTCAGAGCAGGGTCCCTGTGTCCCAGGGAACTGTGTGCTGGGGCAGGGACTCTTCCGCCTGGCAGGGTCAGCTCTCAGCCTTCCTGGGGAGCTCCCCACAGCAGTGTGGTCAGAAGCCATGGGGGGAAGAGGCAACACCTGGCAGGAGAATGTCCTGCTGTCAAGAGGGTACTGTGTGCATCAGGGCTGCTCACAGATGCAGATTGCCCATAGGACACTTCCGAGGGGACTTTTCAAGGCAAAGGTCGTGGCAGGGATTAAGTTTTAGGTAAAGAGCTTTCCTGATTTTATTTTTTATTTTTTGACTTGTGGGGGAGGGGAGGTGGAAAAAGGGATAAATGTTTAAGGAGTTCTCAAGTTGGAAGAAGTCACTGAGACTCTGGAGCTGTAACTTTGAAAGATCAGTAGGTCTGCCAGGAACCTCCTAGAGTGCCTTCAGCCACTCCTCTGCCCATCGACAGCACCAGCATCGCCTTTCCTGGACCCATCAGGGTTGCTCTCAACAGCCCTTTTCCACCTGCAAACAGGATGCAAACTGCGCCCAGGCAGTGCCCTGCAAACAGGCAGGTTTCTGTAGGGCCATGGTGAGTGCGCAGAGGTCAGGGTGGGATCTGTGAGCACTGATGGGGAAAAGTCATGGGGCAGGGAAACACCTTCCAGGAGGAAAATCTCCTGGCAGAAGGGATATGATCAGGGAGGGAGAGGAAATTAAACCAGAAATGTTGTGGGAGGGAGAATTCAGAACTCTCTGTGTGATCCCCTCCAATGCAGACCCCTTCCTCTGAGCAAGCCCCCTTGCCTCCTGTCCCACCCAGCAAAGCCCTGTCCTCAAGGCTTTGTGGTCCAAGGCATGAACAACCCTCCTGTGAAGCCAGAGCTCCAGCAGAGCTGTGGGACATCTCCCTAACCGCGTGTGTCCGTTTTTCCCTCCAGAGCACAGGAGCTGAGAGAACCGGCCCAGCAAAGTTCCTGCTGGGGAGGTGGTGTGCCCAGCTGGGTGAGGGTAACGCTGTCCTGAGTGCCCGGCTCTCTCTCCACTTGTCTCTCTCAGCCAGACCATCCCTGCATTTTAACTTGTTTCTCCACTTGTCTCTGATATTGTCATCTTGTTCTCTCAGTCGGGCTCTCTGGGGATGGGAGTTGCAGCAGCCGAGTGAGGCACTGCTCTTGTGATTCCTCCCAGGCAGGTGTGTCCATGGGAACGAAGTGTCCAAGCTCTCCTCTGACCTGTGGGGCTGTGGGCAATGTGACTGTGGGCTCTGAGGTGTGGGGCTGTGTCATCCCCTGAGGAACGAGCTGGCTCTCCCTTACTGAGACACCATCATTAGGACACTTGGGTTTCTCCATGGGGTGTCCTTCCAAGCACTGAGCTGCCTTCCAGGATGCAAATCTGTCCTAGAGCATCCTGGTGTTACCTGAGTGCCCTGTGGAGAAGCGGAGAGATGCTACGACCAAGGAAATGCCGCTGGGTTTGTGAAATGAACCCTGTGCGTCCTTGGCCAGAAGTGGGGTGCTGAGACCTTGAAGGGGGAGACACCGAGCCCTCGGCGGTGGCTTTCTCTGCTCTCAGCAGTGCCCAGTTCTTTTCAGGTCACCGTGTGAGTGTGATGACCCCCTGTCTCAGAAAGGCACAAGCAGAGAGGGCTGTTGGGAGCAAGATAGAGGGACAGACCATCTCCCCTCTCTCTGCACTAACCCACAGGTGATCCTCTGCCTCAAAGGTCTCACTTTGTTGTCCCTGAATGTAGCAGAAATAATGAGGGTTCCTGAAATGCAAGAAAATCTTCAGCTGAGATGGGAGAGAGCTGCAAAAGAGCCTCTCTCAAACTCTTTTGTGACTATGGTTTCTTGGCAATGGGGGTGCAGATAGTGACGAGCCCTTTTGCATGAGGAGAGGTTTATCTGAGAAATTTGAAAACAAGGACAGCCCACACCATTCCCAGGAATCTGCTGTTGCAGAGCAGGGCTGACTCCTCATCAGCCTGTGGGCAGACGTCCTGCTTCTCCCGGCACACTCGGCCAGCAGCAGTCAGAGCTCCAGGCACAGAGCTGAATGATCTCATAGAAATGGCAAAGTGGCAGGGAGTGTGTAGGATGAGGAATGGCTTTGATTGTGCTCATACAATTCTCCCCAACCTTGCCTCTGTCCTTTCCTCTTTGTTCAGTGATCGATGCCCAGAGGCAGGAGATGTCCAACAGCAGCTCCATCACCCGGTTCCTCCTCCTGACGTTTGCAGACACACGGGAGCTGCAGCTCTTGCACTTCTGGCTCTTCCTGGGCATCTACCTGGCTGCCCTCCTGGGAAACGCACTCATCATCACCACCATCGCCTGTGACCACCACCTCCACACCCCCATGTATTTCTTCCTCCTCAACCTCTCTGTCATTGACCTGGGCTGCATCTCCACCACTGTCCCCAAAGCCATGGCCAACTCCCTCTGGGACACCAGGGCCATCTCCTTTGCAGGATGTGTTGCCCAGCTCTTTCTGTTTGTCTTTTTCATTTCAGCAGAGTTTTCTCTCCTCACCATCATGGCATACGACCGCTATGTTGCCATCTGCAAACCCCTGCACCACGGGACCCTCCTGGGCAGCAGAGCTTGTGTCCACATGGCAGCAGCTGCCTGGGGCAGTGTTTTCCTCTACACTGTGCTGCACACGGCCAATACATTTTCCCTACCCCTCTGCCAGGGCAATGCTGTGGACCAGTTCTTCTGTGAAATCCCCCAGATCCTCAAGCTCTCCTGCTCAGACTCCTACCTCAGGGAAGTGTGGCTTCTTGTGGTCAGTGTCTGTTTAGCATTTGGTTGTTTTGTTTTCATTGTGGTGTCCTATGTGCAGATCTTCAGGGCCGTGCTGAGGATGCCCTCTGAGCAGGGACGGCACAAAGCCTTTTCCATGTGCCTCCCTCACCTGGCCGTGGTCTCCCTGTTTATCAGCACTGGCATGGTTGCCTACCCAAAGCCCCCCTCCATCTCCTCCCCATCCCTGAACCTGTTCCTATCATTTCAGTACTCAGTGGTGCCTCCAGTACTGAACCCCCTCATCTACAGCCTGAGGAACAAGGAGCTCAATGATGCCCTAAGGAAACTGATGACCGCTTCCTTCTCAGAAGCAGCAGTGAAATTCCCATCTTCTTTTGCACATCACTCGTGATGTAACTCATTACACACCTAACCTATCTTTTGTAGACTTTTTTGGTTTGGTATATTTGGTTTTATCTTTTCTTGGTTGTATTCATGCCCTCCAAAAATAAAAAAAAATAAACGAAATAATTCTTTTTCCTGTTTCTATGTGACTATAATCCTGTCTTGCATGACCCAGAGCCTGTGTAAATAAGGAGCTGTTCTCTCTTTGTGTTTAAATAAAATAAAGGACCCTGTGCCGATGTGTTTGTCCGAGATCTTCTGCAGGGTCAGAGTCTTGGTGCTGAGCTGGGGGCTCAGTAGCCACCCTGAGCTGCGTCTGCCTCCCAGCCTGACCAGCACGGCCCTGGGCACCACAGCCCACTTGCTCTGCAGAGCAACACCACCAGCCTGGGGGCTGTGGGAAGCCTGGGGAAGGGGTGCAAGAATGGCTGGCCAGGCCAGCACAGATAAGCTCTTGAGGGAAAAGCCTCTTTGGGGAGACGGGATGTCCCAGGAGAAGAGCAGGGCACCGTGTGTGTCCAGGGGAGACATGGAAAGAGAAACCCTTTGCTGTGGGTGGCAGCTCGGGGCAGGCTGCCCTGTCCCTGGAGCAAAAGGAGCTGCCTGAGCATCTCCTGGGCCAATTCTCTCATGCTGTCCTGGGGAACAAGTTTGGCAGTTGAGGCTGCAAGCTGCCCGGGGTGGAGATCTCCTCAGCATGCCAGCTGGGTGGACATTCTCACTGGCTTCCTTTTCCTCTAATAGGAAGCTCTGCTGGGCTTGGCTGGGGAGAGGGCAAAGAGGTGGCAAGAGCCATGGAGGGTCTGGGATGGCTGAGCTGACAAGTGTCCTCCAGGGGAAAACCCCAGTGAACAGCTAAAGCGTGGGAGCGTGCAGGGTGGGGGCACACAGCGGTGTCTTCCCACTGCCAGGCTCCTGCGAGAGACGTGAAGGAGCAGCAGAGCAGGGTCTGGGCTGTGCTCGTGTTCCCTGGGCATCCCAGGGAAGCTGCCCCAGGGCCATCATCACAGGCCGGCCAATAACAACCACCGTTTCCAGTACCAGCCTCCCACCCCAGCTTGGAGAGGTTGTTTGTCCCGCCACTGAGGGACATTGAATGACGAGGTCAGAATCCATCTTGGCATTGTACAGGTGAGACCTAAGCATGCACTTTGTGTGCGTGTGGGGAGATGGACCCGGGTGAGCACAAACACCATCAGCTCTTCCTGGGGGTTCCATGAAGGCCTGTGGGACAGACAGTGTCTGGAGGTCACTTCACTTGGAGAGTAACTCCCCTGGCAAAACACCCGAATGCAGCACTGGGATGTGCTCCCTTGAACCCACGTCCCCGTGTCCGTTCCTCAGGGCAAGTGCAGAGCAGGGCGATACACCACAGCTCTGCAGTGCCTCCCAGCCCCCAGGAGCGGCAGCAGGAGGTCAGAGGGACACTGGGACTGCTGCAGTGCTCTGCCTCTGTGTGTGCAAGGAAAGGACTCCCGTCTCTGATCACCCCCGTGTGTATAAGAAGCGCACAAGGTCAGCTGAGACGTGGGCACCTGGCAGCACCCCGACATTTCTGTGTGTGACTCCAGGAACAAATGCTGTGGACCTGGCCTTTCGCAAGGCCTTTGACATCATCTCCCACAGTGTCCTTATAGCCAGATGCATGCTGTCTAGGCTGAAGAAGTGGATGGTATGGTGGGTGGGAAGCTGGGAGGAGGGGGCTCTCTCTTTTCATACGGATGGAGGTCCAAGTGGTAGCCACTCAAGTGGGAACCACAAGTCACAGGGGCTCACGTTCTTGTTCAGCTTGGAGAAGAGAAGGCTGAGGGGTGACTTTATTGCAGTCTGCAACTTTCTCAAGGAGGGCAGCGGAGGGGAGGTGCTGATCTCCTCTCTCTGGTGACCAGCTGTAGGACATGAAGAAATGGAATGTGGCTGCATCAAGGAACGTTCAGGTTGGACATGAGGAAAAGGTTCTTCACTGAGAGGGTGGTGGGTCACTGGAACGGCTCCCCAGGGAAGTGGTAACGGCAGCAAGCCTGTCAGAGGTCAAGGAGCATCTGGACAACACTCTTCGTCATATGGTTTAGTTCTAGGTACTCCTGTGAGGAGCAGGGAGTTGGACTTTATGATCCTTATGGGTCCCTTCCAACTTGAGATATTCTATGATTCTGTGATTCTCTGGGGGGGCAGCAACTGGAGAGACCTGTGTGTGTGTGCATGTCGTGTTGGTGTATGTGTCAGCAGGTGTAACCACTAGCAAACATCACCCCAGAGCAGCCAGCAAGCAGAAGAGGCCTGAGAGCTAGTTATTTTTGAGTCCCTAAGCCTGGAGTGGATACTGGAGAGCCCAGAAAGTCTGCAGGTTGGCTGTGGGTAGATAATGTGGCCCAAACCACCTCCTGGAGAAGCGGTAGGGTCTTGGGGGTCTGGTACTGATAAAGCCACGTGTCTGGATGTGGAGGGGGAAATTGCTCTTTCTGTGAGAGAGCAGCAGGAAGGCAGCTCTGCCTGGGGACGGGCAGTCAGCGGGCGGCACGAGAGGGCAGACGCTCATGGGCAACATTGTGGTGGGTAGATGTCTGCTATGGATCTCTTGATCTGGAAGAGGAGGTAGATGAACCCTTCTTCAGACAATTTGGAAGAAGCCTCATGTTTGCAGGCCCTTCCATAAAGGAACAAGGCAAAGAGCAGGACACAGGAGAGCAGGCTTTGGCCTGCTGCAGGACCTGCTTGCAAAAATGCTATGGGATGCAGCCTCGTGGAAAAGAGGTGCACAGAGAGTGTTCTGTGCTCAAGGCTCACGTCTTCAGGATATAGAATTGTCCACCCTGAGATGCAGAAAATGGGTGGGAGGAGGCAGCAATGGGCGAGAAAGGAGCTCCTGACTAACATCCAGCATGAAGAGGAAGCACAGAGAAAGCGGAAGCTGGCACCTTCCAGCCTGAATGAGGCTGAGAGTCTGCGCTGGAGAGAGCCATTTGCGTGTGTGTTTGTAGGTGCGTGGGGGGACTGGGGAAATGAGGGGATCCTGGGGCCAGCTCCCAGATAGACAGAGGGTCTAAGACAAGCTCCTGAAGGGAAACTTATAGACTCTGCGTGTCTATAAGTACACAGCCTAAACTAACATAGCCAGCATACATACAGCCCAACCCACGTTTCTCCTTTCTCCAACTCTCCGTGGAGACCTCCCAAGGCCCCATCCAGCATGAGTGAATGATTCACCATGGCTCCTCCCTTGACAATGATAAGGAGATCGCTCAGGTCCCCCGTGACCATAGAAATGAGCAGACATAAGTTTGGTTCACTCAGCTGGAGCTTTTTTTTGCCCACTCAAGTCCTTGACTCAAGGTTGTTGGGCAGGTAACCCCCAACTGGGCTCATCACATGCTGAGCCGAACCTTTGGTTCTCCTTTTCTCTCTTTCCCGCTTCTAAGTTCTTCCCTTTCATCACCCTCATACATTCACAGAATCACAGAATCTTCTTGGTTGGAAGGGACCTTTGAGATCATCGAGTCACACCAACAAAAAAAACCCAAAAGAAAACCCACCAAACAAACAAAAAAACCAAAACCAAAACAAACACGCACAACCACACCCCACACCCACCCACAAACAGACGCAAAGCAACAATCTTGGGCACTAGAGCATGCCCTGAAGTGCCATGTCTACACAGTTCTTAAATACCTTCAGGGATGGCGACTCCACCACCTCCCTGGGCAGGCTGTTCCAGTGCCTGACCACCCTCTCAGTAAAGTAATTCTTCCTCATATCTAATCTAATCCTCCCCTGCTGCAACTTTAGACCATTTCCTCTGGTCCTGTCATTATTCCCTTGGGAGAAGAGGCCAACACCCACCTCTCTACACCCTCCTTTCAGGCAGTTGTAGAGGGCAATGAGGTCCCCCCTCAGCCTCCTCTTCTCCAAACTAAACATGCCCAGTTCCCTCAGCCTCTCCTCATATGACTTCTTCTCTAGACCCCTCACCAGCTTGGTGGCTCTCCTCTGGACACGCTCCAGCAGCTCAATGTCCCTCCTGGAGTGAGGGGCCCAGAACTGAACACAGCACTCGAGGGGAGGCCTCACCAGTGCCCAGTACAGAGGCACCATCACTGCCCTACTCCTGCTGGCCATGCTATTCCTGATACAGGCCAGGATGCCGTTGGCCTTCTTGGCTGCCTGGGCACACTGCTGGCTCACGTTAAGCCGGCTGTCCACCAACACCCCCAGGTCCTTTTCTGCTGGGCAGCCTTACAGCCACTCTTCCCCAAGCCTGTAGCGTTCCTGGGGTTGTTGTGACCAAAATGCAGGACCCGGCACTTGGCCTTATTAAACCTCATCCCATTGGCCGTGGCCCATTGATCCAACCTGTATCTTGGGACTCATAGATTCCGCGAAACCCCCACCCCCCCCCCCAAGACGCATAGATCCCTTCTGGCACCCATAGATCCACCTTGGGACCCATAGATTCCCCCATGGGACTTCCTGAACCCATACATCCCCCCCTGCCCAACCCACAGATCCAACAACAGGACCCATAGCTTCAACCCACAGGACCCATAGATCCCCCCATGACATGGGTCATGGCGATGATCTTAAAGGCTCCTTCCAACCCAGACGATTCTGGGATTCTATGGGGCTGGCGATGGGGGAGCCCACAATCTGTGGGGCTGGGAGTCGCCTAAATCTTTGGCGCTGTGCATAGAGGACGCCTGAATCTATGGGGCTGTGGATGGGGGATTCCTGAATCTATGGGGCTGGGGCTGGAGGACTCCTGAGTCTATGGGGCTGGGGGATTCCTGAATCTATGGGGCTGGGCCTGGGGATCCCGGAATCGTTGGCATTCAAAGCGGTGGAATCTGCTTGGCATTCAAGGATCGCCTCCTCCAAACTCAGGAGAGGTGCATCCCAAAGAAGAAGTCGGGCAAAATAGCCAGCAGGGCTGTGTGGCTGAACAAGGAGCTGCTGGACAAGCTCAGGACCAAAGAGGAGGCCCATAGAGGGTGGAAGCAGGGATGGGTGGACTGGGCAAAATATAGAGAGACTGTCCGAGTGGCCAGGAACCAGATCAGGCAAGCGAAAGCCCAGGCAGAACTAAATCTAGCCAGGGATGTCAAGAAAGACAATAAGAAAAACTTCTATAGATATGTCAGGGATAAAGGCAAGGCTCGGGAAGTGGTGGACCATCTCCGGAAGGGAACAGGAGACCTGGCCACCCAGGATATGGATAAGGCTGAGCTACTGAACAACTTCTTTGCCTCAGTCTTCTGGTTAGCACTTGTGTGAGCTTCTCCTTACCCCGTGCACACCCAGAGATGCCCCTGGGCCATTCCCTGCTGCAGAAGGTGTCTGCAGGGCAGAGCTGAGCCCTCAGCAGGTGGGATGGAGTCTCTGAGCACTGAAAGGGAGGAGACCTGGGGACAAAGCAACAGCCCCTGGCAGGGACAGTCCAGGCAGCAGAGCCATGGGCAGGGAGTGAGAGGGAGCTGCTACAGGAAAGGCGATGGGAGGGGGGATTCCAGCACCTCCCTGCCATCCCCTGCAGCGCAGATGCCTTCCCTGCAGAAACTTCCCGGTCTCCTCTCCCACACAGTAGAGCCCCCAACCCCTTCATATCCCAGGGGCTTAGTCCTGAGACTCCTTCCCAGCATCCCAACCAGCAAGGAGGAGAAATGCTCGAGTGTCTGACTGTGTCTCCCTGTCCTGCCTCTCTTGGCAGGAGAACTTTGGCCTGTTCCCCTCTTGGCCCTGCTGCCCTTGTTCTTCCCCTTCTTTTGGCCGTGGTGGGGGGTGAGGATTCAGCTGCAGCTCAGACTCTGATGCTGCATGTCCTGTCCATGGAGGAAAAGCCTCCAAATGCCCTTGGGGTCTCTGGGAGCTGCAGTGTGTGGGGCTGGGAGTAAGCTGACCATCCCATCAGGATGCCCCATCATTAGGACAGTTTACCCTTCCCTTGGAGGGTCCTGTTGGGTGCCACGCCGCCCACCAGAAGGGCACAGTTTTCCTGTGGCATCTCTGTGTTTTCTCGGAGCCCCACAGAGTAGAGATGACAGTGCCAAGGCCATGTCAGTCCTGCTGGAGGGCTGAATGTAGGCAGCTGTGGTGGGGCCTCTGTGTCCCTGGCTGGGAGGGGAGAGCTGAGATGCTCCTCGGGTCCAGTGAGATGGGGATGAGCGATTGGGAGACCTGCAATTGTAAATTTGCCTCTCCTACTCTCAGCACTTTTTTTCAGAGGAGCTTTCTCCTTGTGATCATCCTTTAGCTAGAGAGGTACCAGCACAGGGCAGCTGAGAGCAATACTGATGGACAGACGGGCTGTCCTCACTCTGCACTGAGGGACAGTCCCCTTGGCTTTTAGGAACCACAAGGTTTTCCATGCAGCAAACCAGAAATGTCAAGTATTTCTGCCATAAAAACACTGCTGAGGTGTGGAGGGGAAACTAGAAGAGAACAAACAAACAAACAAGTGCCCTCAGCTCTGCTCTGTGGTTGGGTGAATTGGATGTGACAAAGCTGAAAAGCCCTTTGATGCCATGAGTGGATTTAATCTGAGGACACTCCGTGTTCCTAATTACTTATGGCAGTATAGCTCCCCGAAGAATAATGAGCCAGAACCAACCACAGTGTGTACAAAAGTGACATCCAAAGGTCTTCCCCAAAGGGGAGGGGCAGTTCCATGGGTCTCTAAGAGCAATTGAAGAGACTTTTTTGAGAGGCGTCTGCCCTAACTTCTGTCTTTCCTTCTGTTGACAGTCCTCCATGCACAGCGGAGAGCAAATGTCCAACAGCAGCTCCATCACCCAGTTCCTCCTCCTGGCATTCACAGACACACGGGAACTGCAGCTCTTGCACTTCTGGCTCTTCCTGGGCATCTACCTGGCTGCCCTCCTGGGAAACGCACTCATCATCACTGCCATCGCCTGTGACCACCGCCTCCACACCCCCATGTACTTCTTCCTCCTCAACCTCTCTGTCATTGACCTGGGCTCCATCTCCACCACTGTCCCCAAAGCCATGGCCAATTCCCTCTGGGACACCAGGGCCATCTCCTATGCAGGATGTGCTGCTCAGCTCTTCTTCTTTCTCTTCTTAATCACAGCAGAGTATTGTCTGCTCACTGTCATGGCCTATGACCGCTACATTGCCATCTGCAAGCCCCTGCACTACGGGACCCTCCTGGGCAGCAGAGCTTGTGTCCACATGGCAGCAGCTGCCTGGGGCACTGGGTTTCTCACTGCTCTCCTGCACACGGCCAGTACATTTTCACTATCCCTCTGCCAGGGCAATGCTGTGGATCAGTTCTTCTGTGAAGTCCCTCAGATCCTCAAGCTCTCCTGCTCAGACTCCTACCTCAGGGAAGCTGGGCTTATTGTGATTGGTGCCTGTTTAGTATTTGGTTGTTTTGTTTTCATTGTGGTGTCCTATGTGCAGATCTTCAGGGCCATGCTGAGGATCCCCTCTGAGCAGGGACGGCACAAAGCCTTTTCCATGTGCCTCCCTCACCTGGCCGTGGTTTCCTTGTTTGTCAGCCCTGGAGTGTTTGCCCACGTGAAGCCCCTCTCCATCTCTTCCACAGTTCCAGACTCAGTGGTGGCAATTCTGTACTCAGTGGTGCCTCCAGCAATGCACCCCCTCATCTACAGCATGAAGAACCAGGAGCTCAGGGCTGCCCTTTGGAAACTGGCCCAAGGGACGCTATTTCACCAACAATAACCTGCCTCTGCTTCTCTGCACATTCCCCAGCATTTGTCTTGCTTTTTGTCTCTCTTGTGATATTCCTATGTATTGATAATTTTCTGGGTTTATGCTACTTGTCTTGAGGCTTGATCCTATTTTGCCTGACTCTTGCACAGCACTGTGTCTGATGTGTCCTGTCAGATAACAGCTCTTCAATAAAATGGGATCTCCCAGGTTGTTTTGGTTAAACCCTTGCCGCCAACTAGGACAACACAGCCCTTCACACGCTCCTCACCCCCCCATCCCTAGGAGAATAGGGTGAAGAGGGTGAAAAAGTTTTAAAAAAACTCATAGGTTGAGACAAAACAGATTAATAGAACAGTAATGGAAGAGGAAAATAATAATGGTAAAAGAAGATATAAAATATTCGATGCAACACAAATTGCTGTCACCAGCCAATGATCGATTGCACAGCCTGTCTTCAGCAGTGATTGCAGATTGCTTCCCCCCACCAGCCCCCATGTATATAGTCATGAGCACGATTACTACGGTTTGGAATATTCCCTTGGCCAGCTTGTCCTCTCTGTGCTCCCTCCACCTTCTGTGGAAGCTGAAAAAAGTCCTTCACTAATTACAAATATTCTTTAGCAACAAGAATATGTTATCAGCATTATTCTCATACTAAATCCAAAACTGAGCAGCTACAAGGAAGAAAACTACCATCTACGTCATGCTCAGGTCTTGCAGTTTTCAATAAATCACCAACACTTTTCCTGTCTATGAGAGATAGATATATATATTTATACACACATAGAGATATCATTCCCTTAGTCTATGGGCCCTTCCTCTGAAATGTCCGCTGAGTTCATTTGGTCCATGACTTTGGGCTCCATCTGTCAGAACAGTCTTTCAGGGCAGGAGAGATGGGGTGGTGCACAACTGTTGTATGCTGCACCTGGAGCTCGCAGCTGGTGTATCTGGCACAGCCCATGCCCATGGTCTGTCGATCTCATGGAAACTGCCAGGTACCAGTTGCTGAGGCCAGTTCTGGTTCCATCATCGCTGCACTTGACTTGGTTTCATCAAACTTCATTCTTCATTCATTTCAGCAATTCTCATTGCAATACCGTTGATGTGGCATATAGCAACCCTAGCAGCGACGATATATATAGGAGTAATTAAACAACTAACTTCATGCAATTTAGTTTATTGGTTATTCTCACCCAAATTGAAATCCCCATGAGGTACATATCAGACCTCACCATTCTTCTGCATCAACCACCGAGAGCACCCAGGTCCTTGAGCAAAAGTAACCCTATGGATGGGTTTGCCTTTGCCCGAGGCAGGAATAACCCAGACTGTTTTCCTTCACATATTCTTCACGTGCACTACGGGGGCTTTATCCCCTTCCACAGTACATGGAAGTTTTGATTGGGGAGGACCAGCTCAACTGGTAGATGCCCCAGTGTTGACTAACCAGGTGGCCTTGGCTAAACGTGTATCCCAGTGTTTGAAGGTCCCAGCACTCATTGCTCTCAGTGTAGTCTTTAACAGTCCATTGTATCGTTTGATCTTCCCAGAGGCGGGTGTGTGATGGGGGATGTGACAGACCCTGCCCTTTGGCCCAGCTGTCAATGAGGCTGTTTCAGAAATGAGTCCCGTTGTCTGACTCAATTCTCTCCGGGGTTCTGTGTCACCATAAAACTTGCTTTCCAAGGCCCAGGATGCTTTTCTGGGTGGTGGAATGGGGCACGGGGTATGTCTCCAGTCATCTGGTGGTTGCCTCCACCATTGTGAGCGCATGGCAAGTGCCTTCACGCGTTTGTGGCAGTGTGATATCATCAACCTGCCAGGCTTCACCAGATTTGTATTTCAGCCATCGTCCTCCACACCACAGAGGCTTTAACTGCTTGGCTTGCTTGATTGCAGCTCGTGTCTCACATTCATGAATAACCTGGCGATAGTGTCCATGGTCAGATCCACCACCCGATCATGAGCCCATCTATATGTTGCGTCTTTTCCTCACCACCTCCTGAGGTGTCATGGGCCCATCGAGCTATGAATAGTTCACCCTTATGCTGCCAGGCCAGATCCACCTGAGCCCCTTCAATCTTAGCAGCCCGATCCACCTGCTGGTTGTTCTGCTGTTCCTGAGTGCCCTGACTCTTGGGTACATGATATACTTTCACAACCAGATTCTCTATCCAGGCAGAAATATCTTGCTGCAGTTCGGCTGCCCGGATGAGTTTGCCTCTGCTCTGCCAGTTGCTCTGCTTCCGCTGCTGTAACCTCCCCCACAGAGCATTTGCCACCATCCATGAGTTGGTACAGAGATAAAGTACTGGCCATTTCTCTCTTCCGGCAACGTCTCAGGCCAGCTGGATGGCTTTCACCTCTGCAAACTGGCTCGGTTCACCTTGTCCTTCTGCAACTTGTTGTGTAGGACTCTACACAGCAGCCTTCCGCTTTCCATGTTTCCTACAATCCATCAAGACCATCAGTGAGCAGGACATACTTCTCACTTTCTGGTAGTTTATTATACAGTGGGGACTCTTCCACATTTGTCACCTCCTCCTCTGTTAAAATTAGATATCCCTGCATTCTGGCTAGTCCATGATCACTTCCAGAATTCCTGGGTGACTGGGGTTTCCCATCCCATTTCGCTGTGTGATCAGCGCAATCCACTTTCTCCACGTGGCATCCGTTGCATGATGTGTGGCAGGGACCCTGTCTTTGAACATCCAGCCCAGCACCGGCAGTCGAGGTGCTACAAGGAGTTCTGCTTCTGTACCAACCACTTCCGAAGCAGCTCAGACCCCTTCATACGCTGCCAATATCTCTTCTTCAGTTGGAGTACAGTGGGCTTCAGATCCTCTGTATCCCCATCTCCAAAACCCCAGGGGTCCACCCAGGGGAAGTGGGGGTGAGCAGTGCCCAGGGCAGGAAAATTCTATGACACCTCCTGGCCTCCCAAAGAAGGGGCGAGGATGAGTCCTGCGCCTCAAAAGAAGCAAACACTCATAGAATCATTTCGGTTGGAAAGGACCTTCACAGTCATTGACTCCAACGGTAAATCTCACATTTTCAAGGCCAACAATAACCCATGTCCCTATGTGGGCTTCAGATCCTCCATATCTCCCACTCCAAAACTCCACGGGTCAACCACAAGTGTCCCTTGGTGCTTTCTGCCAGAGGCTCCGGGTGGAGCCATTCTCCCCGGCTGCGGTCTAGAGCATGTTTTTAACACCTTTTCCCACCCGGACTGGCCCAAGGGCTACTGCATGGACTATTTACAGTTTAATTTGTTCAAAAGCTTGTTCTTGATCAGAGCCCCATTTAAAATCGTTCTTCTTCCAGGTTACTTGATACAGAGGGATCACAATCAGACTGTAATCTGGGATATGCATCCTCCAAATACCCACAATGCCAAAGAAAGCTTGTGTTTCCTTTTTTCTAGTCAGTAGGGACATTGCGGCAATTTTGTTGATCATGTCCATTGGGATCTGATGGCATCCATCTTGCCATTTTGCTCCTAAAAACTGGATCTCCTGCACAGGTCCCTTGACCTTACTTTGTTTTATGGAAAAATCTGCTTCCATAAGGCTTTGGATTATTTTCTTCCCTTTCTCAAAAACTTCTTCTACTGAGTTGCCCCATGCAATGATGTCATCAATGTAATGATGATGTTCTGGAGCTTCACGCTGTTCCAGTGCAGTCTGGATCAGCCCATGGCCAATGGTGGGGCTGCGCTCCCAGCTCTGGGGCAGTTGATTCCAGGGGCATTGGAAGCCTCTCCAGGTGGAAGCAAACTGTGGCCTGCCCTCTGCTGCCAGAGGGATTGAGAAGAACGCATTAGCAATTCTCCACAGCCGCAATGAGGGTGGAAGAGAGACTTTCTTGTGCATTGGACCTCTTCTGGATCTGTGGGTAACTGTGCATTGTCCAGGTCATATTGAATCATCTCCTGCATGGGTAATTCTCTCAGGTACTGGATACCTCTCTCCATGGTGTTCCATTTGCTTGGATGGCATACAACATCTTCACTGAAGGGGATCCTTTCCCTCACGCCTGACAGGAATCACCTCCAGAAGCTGAGAGTTTGTGTCTTTTTCCCAATCGCCTTCTCAAAGCCCCCTTCCCGAGACCGAGATCCCGGCTGCCTGGCTTCCCTACCCTCTGATTCCAGGATACTGGCCCCGTTATCCCAGCATCGGAGCAGCCCAGCATCTAGCCCGACCAGAAGTCAGCTGAAATGCCTTCTCATCTCCCAAAGCTCACTCAGGGACAGGGATGGGGTGATTATCTCTGATTCTGCCTCTTCCTTCTGTTCTGATGGCCCTGGTCCGTCACCATCCCTCACTGAGTGAACTGATTTCTTGGTGTAGTTCTTCTTCTGTACAAGGGCAACTGATACCGGCACGGGCTGGATTTCCGGTCCAGCCACAATGTCTGTCACAGAGGTTGCAGTAACTGCAGTGTCTCTCTGTCTGGTTTCCATCTCTTTCCCCTGAGGGTGCTGCATAATATCGAGCAGTGTTTGGTAGATACTGGCCAGGGCCCAGCACAGGGCGCTGAGTTGTGCCTCTCTGGAACAGCCACGGCCGTTTCCTTTCAGCTATTCTATCCCTCCATCAGGGTCTAGAGGTGAGAAGCTCTCTAGATACCTGCCCATATTCTCCCACATGCCATGCCTCCCATGACTATCCAGCCTCAAGGCAGAGCTCTGGGTGGGAGTCTGGAATAGTTGTTTATCCTTAAGCAAGACCTGGAACACATTCAGGAGACCCAGCAATAGGACCAATAGGACCAGGCTGGTTTCAGCATTCCAAGGATACGCAAAATACTCAAAAGCTGTGAAACCTGGACCCAAGGAGAAAAGGAAGGCCAAAGAACTGGGGAAAGTATCCCCTCCTTTTCTCCTAATAGATTGGGTTTGATTCTTAATAAATTATGAGACATGATAGCCAATGTATGGACAAGACAACATGTACCACATAAACACCCCAACTGAACTGTCTGAACAGCGATGTCATCGTATCATAAGTTGATATGACACAAGACAGCAACATGATAATCCTGATCCCTCTCCCAGAGGTGACCCCGTGAAAAACATCATCACGGGGAGTACATAAAGTATATGAGAATTTACATAAAACAGCCATGAGAACGACCAAACAACATGGTGACCAGCGACTATTTAACTGATATAATAAATGCATATAACAAATTCATTTTAGCACGCTCAGGTCAGATCTGTCGTTATGTCAACCCTTCATGCCACACGTTGGGCGCCAAAAGGGACTGTCGTGGATAGCCTCAGATGGCAACAAAGAACCACGCGGCCGCTCTCTCAACCCCCCACAGCTGTGGGGAGAATCAGAAGAGAAAGGCAAAATCGCCGGTTGAGACAAAGGCAGTTGAACAGAACAGCAAAGGGAACAGGAAAACAACAGCAATCCCACTGACAGAGGGATGTACAGACACCATTATGGTACCACCGCTCACCCACCAGACCCAGGACGCCCCATCCCGCTCCCAAGTGGTGACTTCCTGCCCCCTCCCCTGGCCAGCTCCCAATATGGGACCCCAGGGCTCTCAGTTCTTCCAGTATGGGACACCAGAGCTTCCAGTGCTCCCAATGTAGGATACCAGGGCTCCCAGTGCTCCCAGAATGGGGATACTAATGCTCCCAGTATGAGACACAGGGGCTCCCAGTATGAGACACAGGGGCTCCCAGTGCTCCCATTATGAAGCACCAGGGCTCCCAGTGCTCCCAGTATGAAGATGCAGTGTATCCAGTGCTCCTAGTATGGGATACCAGGGCTCCCACTGTTCCCAGTATTCCACTGAATTTCACAGAATTTTTTTTAGAGTTGGAAGGGGCCATAGAGATCATCCGGTCCAACTCCCCTGCTGAAGCAGGATTGCCCAGAGCATGTCAGAGCATGTTACTCAGGACTGCATCCAGGCAGGTCTTGAAAATCTCCAGAGAAGGGGACTCCACACCCTCCCTGGGCAGCCTGTTCCAGGGCTCTGGCACCCTCACCGTGGGGAAGTTTTTTCTCATATTTGAGTGGAACCTCCTATGTTCCAACTTGTGCCCGTTGCCCCCCATCCTCTCACTGGCAACCACTGAAAAGAGTCTGGCTCCCTCCTCCTTAGACCCACCCTTTAGATACTTATAAGCATTGATAAGATCTCCCCTCAGCGTTCTCTTCTCCAGGCTAAAGAGTCCCAGCTCTGTCAGCCTTTCTTCATAAGGGAGATGCTCCAATCCTTGAATCATTTTCGTTGCCCTTCGCTGGACTCTTTCCAGTAGTTCCCTGTCCCTCTTGAATTGGGGAGCCCAGAACTGGATGCAATACTCCAGTTGTGGCCTCACCAGTGCAGAGTAGAGGGGGAGAATGACTTCCCTCGACCTACTGGCCACACTCCTCCCTATGCAGCCCAGGATTCCGTTGGCCTTCCTGGCCACAAGAGCACACTGCTTGCTCATTGTCATTTTGCTGTCTACCAGGACTCCCAGATCTTTCTCTTCGGAGTTTGGCTCCAGCAGGTCCACACCTAACCTGTATTGGTGCCTGACATTCTTCTTGCCCAGGTGTAGCACCTTACACTTTTCCCTGTTGAACCTCATGAGGTTCTTCCTTGCCCAGCTCTCCAGTCTGTCCAGGTCTCGCTGGATGGCAGCAGGGCCCTCCGGGGTGTCAGCCACCCCACCCAACTTGGTATCATCAGCAAACTTGCTGAGGATACACTCTGTCCCCTCGTCCAGGTCACTGATGAATATGTTGAACAGGACTGGACCAAGTATTGACCCCTGGGGGACACCACTGGTTACAGGCCTCCAGCTTGAACCTGTTCCATTAACCATTACCCTTTGGGTCCTGTCACACAGCCAGTTCTCAATCCACCTCACTGTCCCCTCATCCAGCCCACACTTCCTTAGTTTCCCAATGAGGATGTTATGGGAGACAGTGTCAAAAGCCTTGCTGAAGTCAAGGTAGATGACATCTGCTGCCCTCCCCTCATCCAGCCAACCAGTTATGGCATCATAGAAAGCTATCAGATTGGTCAAGCATGATTTACCCTTGGTAAACCCATGTTGCCCACTTCCAATAACCCCCTGCTCTTCAACTTGTTTGGAGATGACATCTAGAATGAGTCTCTCCATTACCTTCCCAGGGACGGAGGTGAGACTAACTGGTCTGTAGTTCCCTGGGTCCTCCTTCTTGCCCTGTTTGAAGACTGGAGTGATGTTGGCCTTCCTCCAGTCTTCAGGCACCTCTCCTGTTCTCCATGACTTTTCAAATATGATAGAGAGTGGCCCAGCGATAACTTCTGCTAGCTCTCTCAGCACTCGCGGGTGTATCCCATCTGGGCCCATGGACTTATGAATGTCCAGTTTGGCCAAGTGGTCCCGAACCTGGTCCTCTTCTACTGAAGAAAAAACTTCCTCTCTCCATACCCTCCCCCTTGCCTCCAATTGACATCCAACATCCGCACATGACACTGCACCAGGAAGAGCCCTGAGTAACGTGGGAGGGACAGGATCTCCCTTCCCAGGGGCTGGGGGTAACGGCTTGGCCCTTTGCCTTAATGTAACACAGCCAGGTTTACTCAGATCTCTCCCACCTTTACATTCCCTTTGTCTACCTGTCATCTCTGCCTCCAGTTTTCTCATCTAAGCAGCCATTGGGGAGGTTTTGAGGGGTTTTTTGGGGACCATTACCACTCCAGGAAACTTTGGAGTTTGAATCTGACTTGGAGATTCTGAAAAGGAGACCACAGCCAGGTGAGGGAGGCACGTGGAAAAGTCTTTGTGCCGTCCCTGCTCAGAGGGGATCCTCAGCACGGCCCTGAAGATCTGCACATAGGACACCACAATGAAAACCAAACAAACAAAGCCTAAACAGACACAGACCACGGCAAGCCACGCTTCCCTGACGTAGGAGTCTGAGCAGGAGAGCTTGAGGATCTGGGAGATTTCACAGAAGAACTGCTCCAGGACATTGCCCTCGCAGAGGGGTAGGGAAAATATATTGGCCGTGTGCAGCAGAGCGTGGAGAAACCCAGTGCCCCAGGCAGCTGCTGCCATGTGGACACAAGCTCTGCTGCCCAGGAGGGTCCCATAGTGCAGAGGTTTGCAGATGGCCACGTAGCGGTTGTAGGACATGATGGTGAGAAGACAGAGTTCTGCTGACATTAAGAAGACCAACACAAAGACCTGTGCTTCACACCCTTGGAAGGAGATGGCCCTGGTGTGCCAGAGGGAATTGGCTTAGAGAGCTGGGCTTGTTCAGCTTGGAGGAGAGGAGGTCTTGGGGGGAACATGGAGCAGCGTTGCACAGTTACCAGGAAGACTGAGCCAGACTCACATCCATGGTAGAAGAGACACGGACAAGAGGCAATGGGTGAAAAAAGAGACGGTCAAGCCAGATAAGGAGCAACTTTTCAAGCATGAGGATAGTCAAGCACTGGAAGCTGTTTCCCAGAGAGCGTGCAACAGCTCTGTCCTGGAAAAGGATCAAGACGTCTTTGAACAAAGCCCTGACTATTTTCGGTATCTGACCCTATTTTGAGTGGGAGGTTGGTCAAGACACCTCCCCAGTTGCCTTTGGGCCTGAATGGGGCTATCCTCCTTTCCCTTTCATGTTTCCAAATTAGGGAGAGCTCTCAGGTTCTCCCTGACCCCAGAAGTGATTCACATCAGGTGCTGGGCTGCTGCACAGGTGCCCCCAAACAGCCCTGACCACATCCTTGGCTTCCCTTTCCATTTGCCCAAAGCCAAGTTCTTCTCTTTTACTATCCTTCTACCTGCCAAAAATAACAGCCTACCCTGTTAACCCTTTCAGTGCAGGTACTCAGTAAATGTCAGCATCCATGTACAGAGTCTCCAAATGAGCTGGGCATTGAAGCCATCCCATCATTGCAGAAACAGAGATGACACATTTGACTGGATCTTTGAACCCGGGAACTGGTACCCCATGTCTCCTGAGATTCCCGAGAACACCTAAGCTTTGTCACTGGGCTCACAATCTCTCCAGCCTTCTGCCAGCCACAGTCTTTTAACCCAGGATGCTTCTCCCCATCCCTTCAGCACACTGCCTGGTCTCTGCTCTCAGCTGGGTGAAGTCAGGGTGCTCCCTTGCACAGCTTTCCCTACAAAAGTCTTCTCTTTGTGCTGATCCCACTTGTATCTCCTCATGTCATGTACGGCTCCGTCCTCCTCCTGCAGAGTTCCACTAGATGGGCAGTTTTCCTGTTTCTTGCACACCCACTCACCTTCACAACCTTTTTGTATTGTATGCGTATCAAATACTGTCTGAAGCAACTCAGCTTCACCCATTTCCAATTGCAGGCTGAGATATTTTCCCTCTTGGAGCAGACATTCTGAAAAAATGCTCCATATCTGGAGACACTCTTCAATTCTCCAAGTACAGTTGTTAAAAAAAAAAAAAAAAGCCATGCTGGGTTAGTTTTTCACAGAGACAGTTTCAAAGCGTCAACGCAGATTCAATACAGGAATTGTGACAGTCAAGTTACAAAGAGAGAGGAAAAAAAGTTCACAAATTCTCTGTCAGCAAAGAGGAAGTCCCACAGCCCATGGGATGTTTTCATTAGTTGGCCTATAGGAACCGGATTTCTCCTTGGCCTCAAATAGTAGCTCAAATCCTGAGCCGGCAGGACAACATTGGCTGCAGTTGCACACCACTTTCTTGACACGACTGTGAGTTCAGACCCAGTTGATGGAGTTTCTCACACAGGTCACGGAGGAGGGCAGGGTTTCAGGGAGAGGGGCACACGCTTCAGTTTCCCAAATCTCATGACTGTGCCCAAACCACCTTTCCCTTGACCTCTGGCATCCTATTTCTTGAGATGCAAAGCTGGTGGGTCTTCTGTTGACACTATTTCAATAGTCCTTCTGGTGTTTCTGGGATTTCCCTTAGAGTGGAAAAAAAAAAAAAAAAAAAAAAAAGTAATAATAATAAGAAAAAAAAATTAAAAAGTCACAGTTTACTTCCATAGCACCAATCTACTTCCATAGCACCAATTCCGGACAATGCCAATTATATTAGTATTTGCCATATAAGGTATGATTTCCCATCCTGAATTACATGTTGAAAGCCGTTCGGATGAAGGGTGGTCTTGCAAAAGTCACCCTTTGTGTCCCCAGGTGGCACGGACACTGCTGGTTTCCCTCTCCAGAGAGTGGCGGAGGCTGGATCCCCTTCTTAGGACAGGCTCCTTGCCAGGAAGCCAAAGCCATGGGGGGAGCTCACCTGGTTCTTTTTGGCACTTCACTCAACAGCTATTTGGATATATTTGGTGCTTTTCTGGGATTACTGTTCCTGCACAGAGGCTCATAGAAAGACAACTGTTTCTTAAGAGAGGGTGGAAAAGGCCCTGTTATAGCCAAGCAAGCTTACCATGAGCTCTGGAGGGAGCAAGGATGATTATAAAAAGCACCAGGAATGTCCAAAATGCTCTTCCAAAGAGTGAATGGACCGGAGCAGTAGTGATTGGCCAAGTGTAGGTCGAGGGGAGAGAGGGTCAAGGGGTGACAGTGAGAAACAAGGGGATGGCTGATGACTTTAGCCTATCCTTACAACCACGTCTGAAGGCAGCCATGGGAAGCAGTGGATGTCTGTGGGTGGAGCCTGAGGAAGAGGATTGTCCTGGGACGATGGCAGGAAAGAAAGCTCCTCCTGTGCAAACCAGGGGGGATACAGACATTCACCTCTTGTGTGCCTGCCTCAGCCTGGCAGATGGGGAATACCCACTGCTGGGGGTGACTGTTCTTAGGAATGGCCCATGAGCTGACCTTGCTCTTTTATCCTCCTTCTCTCCCCACTCTTGAATGGACCTGAGGAAAGAGCCATGAGCCTGGAGGATGCACAAACCTCCTGGGCTGAGGTCCCATCCCTGCAGGGGCAGAGGAAGGGTTTGTGAGACACGTGGGCGTGCAGGGAGAGAGCAGTGTGGGGGTAGCAGTGAGTGCGTTAAAGGTGGGAAAAAGGAATGAGCTATTGGGGGTGTGCAGTTCAGTGCTGGGATGTGGAGCTAAAGAGAGGATTCTGGCACGGATTCTCCAGCATTCTGGAGCTTGGAAATCGGGGGATAAATGAGCATTAACAAGGCTTTGGAAGAAACCAGGTGAGATGTGGGGAATTCAAACTGGTAAATCCTCAGAAACCCACATCTTGGTTTTGGAAGCAAGGAAGCAGGCACAGGCTCAGGACAGGGTAATGTGGTGGGGATGTCCAAGGGCCTTGGTGGGGCTTTGACACCCCAACAAATCTGAGACCCTTGTTCCTTTGGCTATGGCTTCTGTCTCTTCCACTGAGAGCCACAGGAGAACATGAGGTCCTTACAGTTCCAGTGTCTCGTTGCCTCCTCAGCCACCTGCCATAAATCCTGGGAGGTGTCCTACTGCTGACCTGCACCTGGCAACACGCACTCCCAATCACATTGCCCCCACCAAGAGCCCCAAACATTCCAAGAGGAAAAGGAAAGGAGCCCCATCCTCTGTAGAGGATGTGGGTAAGGATGCGGCCATCCTGCCTGGAGGAGCACATCAAGGGCTTTCACAGTCACCTCTACTTTTAAATTTCCTGCTGTACCAAGTGCCTCCAACTTCCGGCTTCACAAGCCCCCAGGGACAGGACCCTTGTCTGCTCATTCCCTCCATGGTCTCTTCAGTGACGGACTTCAGCAGGGCCTGCAAACACCCTCAGAAACCTGGACGTTTGCTTCTGACTCTTACGCTTCTAGAGGCTTGGTCAGTCTTAGAGATCTGCAGTTCAGGAACTCGGCACCAGAGGGCTCATTAACATGCAAAACACCCCGAGGAGCCAAGCCAGGGCATAGTTTTCCTTTAGTCTTCAATTCTTCTGCGATTAATTAGAGAGCTTTCAGGAGTGGAGTCCACGTGAAAAGATGTCCAAGCAAAGAGGCCAAGTGCATGAAATGCTTGATTTCAAATTGCCAATTCTGCATGAATGCCAAGGGATTTGGGTTGCAGGAATGTCTCCAAGTAGAGCCTGCATCACCTAGACCCATGTGGATGGACTGGCAGAGCCACCCCCAGCTGGGGGATCCCCACCTCCCAGGCTGAGGCAGGCAGTCAAGATGCAAATATCTGCATCTGTTACAGGCCTCCAGGCAGAGGGTGACTTATCCGGGTCATTGCCATGGAGACCAGCTTCAGGGCAGGTAAGACTGCGCTGGGGAACGGTTCTGTAGCGGAAAAGGCCGACGAGAAGCTCTTTTTGGGGCTTTTTTTGAAGCCGGGACAAGGCCCCTGCTTGTCCTGGGGGCTGTCAGCTGGGGGGGCGGTGCTGCTGAGCGAGCCTGGGCAGAGCCACCGCCACCCCCGGTTTATCCCACCTCCAGGGGATAAAAGGTGTCAGGGCACGGAGGGAGCAACTGGAGCTGGTGTGTGTACTGGCCGGGCCCAGTGCTTCTACTGGTGTACACGGTAAGGTCAGTTGCTCCTGGGGACTCAGCTATGGTTGCTACCAGATCGAAGGCTCTGTTTAGGAAAGCTGTGGGTACCCAGACCGAGGCCCCACGCAAACATATGGGTGTGCAGGCCTCTGGGTGCAGAGAGTGCCGGAGCCTGGTGCTGGCAACGGAGGGTAGCAGAGACAACACCTGTATAAGATGTGAACAGGTGAATGATCTGCTCTACCTGGTGGCCCAGCTGAAGGATGAAGTGGAGAGGCTGAGGAGCATCAGGGAGTGTGAAAGAGAAATTGACTGGTGGGTGCACTCCCTGAGAGTAGGGGAACAGGTTGAGGCCCCGTGTAAATCGGAGGACCCTCTCCCCTCTTCTCATCAAGCAACAGGAGAGGATCTCAGAGAAGAGGGGGAATGGAAACAGGTCCCTGCTCGGGGAAGCAGGCGAGTCCCCTCCCAACCTCTCCCAGCTTCCCAGTTACCCCTGCAGAACAGGTATGGAGTCCTGCAGGAGGAACTGGCCGATGGAGAGGAGGATGGCACACCAAGACTAGAGAAGACAGAAAGTACACGTCACAGCGGACCCAACTTCACCACTAGCTCCAAAAGGAAAAGGAGAAAGGTCATAGTTGTGGGTGACTCTCTGTTGAGGGGGGCAGAGGGACCAATATGCCGCCCTGACCCGCTACACAGGGAAGTCTGTTGCCTCCCTGGGGCTCGGGTCAGGGATGTGACAAACAAACTCCCAGACCTAGTAAACTCCTCTGATTATTACCCCCTGTTAGTATTTCAGGTGGGTAGTGATGAAATGGGTAGGAGGAGGCTGAAATCAATTAAAAGAGATTTTAGAGCCTTAGGGCAGCAGCTCAAGGGGTCAGGAACACAAGTGGTCTTCTCTTCTATCCCACCAGTGGCAACTGTGAATAAAGAAATTGATAGGAAGAGGCAACAGATCAACTTGTGGCTCTGGGACTGGTGTTACAGGCAGGGCTTTGGGTTTTTCAAACATAGGTGGCTATATGAGACACCTGGCATGCCATTGTCAGGTGAGACACAGCTGTCCCAGAAGGGGAAAAGAATTTTGGGGCAGGAGTTAGCAGGGCTCATTGACCGGTCTTTAAACTAGATATGAGGGGGGAAGGGGAGATAACTGGGCCTGTCAAGATTAAACCTGAGGAAAGCATGCCACGGTTTGAAGGAGGCCACATTAGTGAGGACTCACACTCTGACATTTCATCAGAGAAAGGTGATAGACGTTTAGAAATTACTGCTAGAGAACAATGGGAAAACACTTTCCTAGAAGGGGAAAAGGGTACTAGGCTAAGAGTTAACAAAGCTCATGAACAGAGCTTTAAGCCGAAAGTTAAGGGGGATGGGGATAAAACCAGGCCCGCTGGTAATGAACCTGAGTGTCAAGGGCCAAAGATGGGGGTGAAATCAGTAGCCCAGGTCAAGTGCATCTATGCTAATGCACGTAGCATGGGCAACAAACAGGAGGAGCTAGAAGCCATTGTGCGGCAGGACAACTACGACATAGTTGCCATCACAGAAACGTGGTGGGATGATGGTCATGACTGGAATGCTGCAATAAGTGGCTATAAGCTCTTCAGAAGGAATAGGCAAGGAAGGAGGGGCGGGGGTGTGGCTCTGTACATTAGGGAGTTGTTTGACTCTATAGAGATAGACTCCAGTGATGAAGAAGTGGAGTGTTTATGGGTAAGGGTGAAAGGGAAGGCTAACAAAGGTGATTTTGTGCTGGGAGTCTGCTATAGACCACCCAACCAGGATGAGCAGGTTGATGAGGTATTCTATAAGCGGCTGGCTGCAGTCTCGCAAACGCCAGCCCTTGTTCTAGTTGGGGACTTCAACTTACCAGACATCTGCTGGAAATATAATACAGCAGAGAGCAGGCAGGCTAGGAGGTTCCTCGAGTGTATGGAGGATAACTTCCTGACACAAATGGTAGGTGAGCCTACCAGGGGAGGTGCCTTGCTAGGCCTACTGTTCACAAACAAAGAAAGGCTAGTGGGGGACGTGGAGGTCGGAGACAGTCTTGGGCTTAGTGATCATGAAATGGTTAAGTTTTCCATTCATAGTGAGGTAAGGAAGGGGGTTAACAAAACCTCCATCTTGGACTTCCGGTGGGCAGACTTTAACCTGTTCAGAACCCTGGTTGGGAGAGTCCCGTGGGAGGTAGTCCTGAGAGACAAAGGAGCCCAGGAAGGCTGGACGCTCTTCAAGAGGGAAATCCTAAAGGCCAGGAGCAGGCTGTCCCCATGAGGCGCAAAATTAAAGGGCGGGGAAAATGGCCGGCCTGGTTGAACAAAGAGCTCTTGATGGGACTTAAGGAAAAAAGGAAGGTTTACCACCTCTGGAAGAGGGGACAGGCAACTCAGGAGGAGTACAGAGATTGTGTTAGGTCATACAGAGAAAAAATCAGGAAGGCAAAAGCCCAGCTGGAACTCAACCTGGCAATTAATATAAGGGACAACAAAAAAAGTTTCTATAAATACATCAACAAAAAGAGAGTGACAGAGAATGTCCATCCCTTACTGGATGCGGGGGGAAACCTTGCAACCAAGGACGAGGAGAAGGCTGAGATACTTAATGCCTTCTTTACCTCTGTCTTTAATAGTCAGACCAGCTACCCCCAGGGTGTTCAGCTTCTTGGGCTGGAAGATAAGAATGGAGAACAGAACAACTCCCCTGTAATCCAGGAGGAAGTAGTTAATGATTTGCTTATGCACCTGGACACGCATAAGTCTATGGGGCCGGATGGCATTCACCCAAAGGTTCTCAGGGAGCTGGCAGGAGAGCTCACCAAGCCTCTCTCTATTATTTACCAACAATCCTGGTCAACAGGAGAGGTGCCAGATGACTGGAGGGTGGCCAATGTGACGCCCATCTACAAGAAGGGCCGGAAGGAGGATCCCGGAAACTACAGGCCTGTCAGCCCGACCTCGGTACCGGGAAAGATCATGGAGAGGATCATCCTGAGTGAGCTCTCAAGGCAAGTGCAGGGCAGCCAAGGGATCAGGGCCAGCCAGCATGGGTTTATGAAAGGGAGGTCGTGCCTGACCAACTTGATCTCTTTCTATGACCATGTGACCCGCTTTCTCGATGAGGGGAAGGCTGTGGATGTTGTCTACCTGGACTTTGGTATGGCCTTCGACACCGTCCCTCACGGCATTCTCCTGGAGAAACTGGAGAATCATGGCATAGACAAGTGTACCCTCCGCTGGATAAAAAACTGGCTGGATGGCCGTGCCCAGAGAGTTGTGATTAATGGAGCAAAATCTGGTTGGCGGCCGGTCATCAGTGGTGTCCCTCAGGGCTCAGTTTT
>NW_027414352.1:0-60707 GCF_964106895.1 Numenius arquata
GGCCTGTAGGGTTGTGTAAGTGCCCGCAGCAGTCTGTAGGAGTCTGTGGGATTCTGTAAGGTTCTGGAGGGTTCTGCAGGGTTCTGTAGGGGCCCGTAGAGTTCCGTAGTGGCTGGTAAAGTTCCGTAGGGCCCTGTGGGGTTCTGTATGGACCTGTAGGGTTCTGTAGGGGCCTGCAGGCTTCTGTAAGTGCCCGCAGGGGTCTGTAGGGTTCCATAGGGGTCTGTAGGGTTCCGTAGGCGCCTGCAGTGTTCTGTAGGAGCCCATAGGGTTTTAGTGAGGTTCCGTTGTGTTGCTAAGGGTCTTGTAGAGTGCTGTCGGGTCCTGGAGTATTCTGTAGGGTTCCAGAGGGGCTCGTAGGGTTCCGTTGAAATCTGTAGGCTTCCCTAAGGGCCCGTGGAGTCCCGTAGATTTCCGTAGAGGCCTGTAGGGTTGTGTAAGTGCCCGCAGGGGTTGGTAGGAGCTTGTAGGGTGCCATAAGTTTCCAGAGGGTTGTGTAGGGTTCCGTAGGGGCCTGTGGTGTTCCCTAGGGGCCTGTAGAGTCTCGTACCGTTCCGTAGGGGCCTGTAGGTTTCCATAAGCGCCCGCAGAGGTCTGAAGGGGCCCGTACTGTTCCGTAAGGATCCATAGGGCTCCGTAGAGCTTCGTAGGTTCCCTAGAGGCCTGTAGAGTACCGCAGGAGCCAGTAGTGTTCTGTAGGGGCCCGTAGGGTTCCTTCCATAGGGGCTGGCAGTGTTCCGTAGGGGCCTCTAGGGTTGTGTAAGTGCCCGCAGCAGTCTGTAGGAGTCTGTGGGATTCTGTAAGGTTCTGGAGGGTTCTGCAGGGTTCTGTAGGGGCCCGTAGAGTTCCGTAGTGGCTGGTAAAGTTCCGTAGGGCCCTGTGGGGTTCTGTATGGACCTGTAGGGTTCTGTAGGGGCCTGCAGGCTTCTGTAAGTGCCCGCAGGGGTCTGTAGGGTTCCATAGGGGTCTGTAGGGTTCCGTAGGCGCCTGCAGTGTTCTGTAGGAGCCCATAGGGTTTTAGTGAGGTTCCGTTGTGTTGCTAAGGGTCTTGTAGAGTGCTGTCGGGTCCTGGAGTATTCTGTAGGGTTCCAGAGGGGCTCGTAGGGTTCCGTCGAAATCTGTAGGCTTCCCTAGGGGCCCGTGGAGTCCCGTAGATTTCCGTAGAGGCCTGTAGGGTTGTGTAAGTGCCCGCAGGGGTTGGTAGGAGCTTGTAGGGTGCCATAAGTTTCCAGAGGGTTGTGTAGGGTTCCGTAGGGGCCTGTGGTGTTCCCTAGGGGCCTGTAGAGTCTCGTACCGTTCCGTAGGGGCCTGTAGGTTTCCATAAGCGCCCGCAGAGGTCTGAAGGGGCCCGTACTGTTCCGTAAGGATCCATAGGGCTCCGTAGAGCTTCGTAGGTTCCCTAGAGGCCTGTAGAGTACCGCAGGAGCCAGTAGTGTTCTGTAGGGGCCCGTAGGGTTCCTTCCGTAGGGGCTGGTAGTGTTCCGTAGGGGCCTGTAGGGTTGTGTAAGTGCCCGCAGCAGTCTGTAGGAGTCTGTGGGATTCTGTAAGGTTCTGGAGGGTTCTGCAGGGTTCTGTAGGGGCCCGTAGAGTTCCGTAGTGGCTGGTAAAGTTCCCTAGGGCCCTGTGGGGTTCTGTATGGAGCTGTAGGGTTCCGTAGGGGCCTGCAGGGTTCTGTAAGTGCCCGCAGGTGTCTGTAGGGTTCCGTAGGGGCCTGCAGGGTTTCGTAGGCACCTGCAGTGTTCTGTAGGAGCCCATAGGGTTTTAGTGAGGTTCCGTTGTGTTGCTAAGGGTCTTGTAGAGTGCTGTCGGGTCCTGGAGTATTCTGTAGGGTTCCAGAGGGGCTCGTAGGGTTCCGTCGAAATCTGTAGGGTTCCCTAGGGGCCCGTGGAGTCCCGTAGGGACCTGTAGGGTTGTGTAAGTGCCCGCAGGGGTTGGTAGGAGCTTGTAGGGTTCCATAAGTTTCCAGAGGGTTGTGTAGGGTTCCGTAGGGGCCTGTGGTGTTCCCTAGGGGCCTGTAGAGTCTCGTACCGTTCCGTAGGGGCCTGTGGTGTTCCCTAGGGTCCTGTAGAGTCTTGTACAGTACCGTAGGGTCCTGTAGGTTTCCATAAGCGCCCGCAGAGGTCTGAAGGGGCCCGTACTGTTCCGTAAGGATCCACAGGGCTCCATAGAGCTTCGTAGGTTCCCTAGAGGCCTGTAGAGTACCGCAGGAGCCAGTAGTGTTCTGTAGGGGCCCGTAGGGTTCCTTCCGTAGGGGCTGGCAGTGTTCCGTAGGGGCCTGTAGGGTTGTGTAAGTGCCCGCAGCAGTCTGTAGGAGTCTGTGGGATTCTGTAAGGTTCTGGAGGGTTCTGCAGGGTTCTGTAGGGGCCCGTAGAGTTCCGTAGTGGCTGGTAAAGTTCCCTAGGGCCCTGTGGGGTTCTGTATGGACCTGTAGGGTTCTGTAGGGGCCTGCAGGGTTCTGTAAGTGCCCGCAGGTGTCTGTAGGGTTCCGTCGGGGTCTGTAGGGTTCCGTAGGCGCCTGCAGTGTTCTGTAGGAGCCCATAGGGTTTTAGTGAGGTTCCGTTGTGTTGCTAAGGGTCTTGTAGAGTGCTGTCGGGTCCTGGAGTATTCTGTAGGGTTCCAGAGGGGCTCGTAGGGTTCCGTCGAAATCTGTAGGCTTCCCTAGGGGCCCATAGAGTCCCGTAGATTTCCGTAGAGGCCTGTAGGGTTGTGTAAGTGCCCGCAGGGGTTGGTAGGAGCTTGTAGGGTGCCATAAGTTTCCAGAGGGTTGTGTAGGGTTCCGTAGGGGCCTGTGGTGTTCCCTAGTGCCCTGTAGAGTGTGTAGATTTCCCGGTGGCACTCGCCGGCGCTGGGTGGTAGCGCGACGAGCTCGGGAGAGCACCTGGCGGCACCCCGACGCGCGGGGTCAACGATTGTCGATACCGGGAGAGCGCTCGGCGGCACTCGGAGGAGCACGGTGGTAGCGCGGCGAGCTCGGCAGAGCGCCCGGCGGCACCCCGAGCACCGTGGTGAAGGAGCGGCGATATCGGGAGAGCGCTCGGCGGCACTCGGAGGCGCGCTGCGGTACCGCGGCGAGATCCCGAGAGTGCCCGGTGGCACTCGCCGGCACTGGGTGGTAGCGCGACGAGCTCGGGAGAGCGTCCGGAGGCACCCCGAGGAGCGGGATGAGCGTGCGTCGGGTTGACCGGACGCACAGCGGCACCTGGAGGCGCATGGTGGTAGTGCGGCAAGCTCGGGAGAGGGCCCGGCGGCACCCAGACAAGAGGGGTGAAGGAGCGGCGATATCGGGAGAGCGCTCGGCGGCACTCGGAGGCGCACGGTGGTAGCGCAGCGAGCTCGGCAGAGCCCATAGGGTTTTAGTGAGGTTCCGTTGTGTTGCTAAGGGTCTTGTAGGGTGCTGTCGGGTCCTGGAGTATTCTGTAAGGTTCCAGAGGGGCTCGTAGGGTTCCGTCAAAATCTGTAGGCTTCCCTAGGGGCCCGTGGAGTACCGTAGATTTCCGTAGAGGCCTGTAGGGTTGTGTAAGTGCCCGCAGCAGTCTGTAGGAGTCTGTGGGATTCTGTAAGGTTCTGGAGGGTTCTGCAGGGTTCTGTAGGGGCCCGTAGAGTTCCATAGTGGCTGGTAAAGTTCCCTAGGGCCCTGTGGGGTTCTGTATGGACCTGTAGGGTTCTGTAGGGGCCTGCAGGGTTCTGTAAGTGCCCGCAGGTGTCTGTAGGGTTCCGTCGGGGTCTGTAGGGTTCCGTAGGCGCCTGCAGTGTTCTGTAGGAGCCCATAGGGTTTTAGTGAGGTTCCGTTGTGTTGCTAAGGGTCTTGTAGAGTGCTGTCGGGTCCTGGAGTATTCTGTAGGGTTCCAGAGGGGCTCGTAGGGTTCCGTCGAAATCTGTAGGCTTCCCTAGGGGCCCGTGGAGTCCCGTACATTTCCGTAGGGGCCTGTAGGGTTGTGTAAGTGCCCGCAGGGGTTGGTAGGAGCTTGTAGGGTGCCATAAGTTTCCAGAGGGTTGTGTAGGGTTCCGTAGGGGCCTGTGGTGTTCCCTAGGGGCCTGTAGAGTCTCGTACCGTTCCGTAGGGGCCTGTGGTGTTCCCTAGGGGCCTGTAGAGTCTCGTACGGTTCCGTAGGGGCCTGTAGTGTTCCCTAGGGGCCTGTAGAGTCTCGTACAGTTCCGTAGGGTCCTGTAGGTTTCCATAAGCGCCCGCAGAGGTCTGAAGGGGCCCGTACTGTTCCGTAAGGATCCATAGGGCTCCGTAGAGCTTCGTAGGTTCCCTAGAGGCCTGTAGAGTACCGCAGGAGCCAGTAGTGTTCTGTAGGGGCCCGTAGGGTTCCTTCCGTAGGGGCTGGCAGTGTTCCGTAGGGGCCTGTAGGGTTGTGTAAGTGCCCGCAGCAGTCTGTAGGAGTCTGTGGGATTCTGTAAGGTTCTGGAGGGTTCTGCAGGGTTCTGTAGGGGCCCGTAGAGTTCCGTAGTGGCTGGTAAAGTTCCGTAGGGCCCTGTGGGGTTCTGTATGGACCTGTAGGGTTCTGTAGGGGCCTGCAGGCTTCTGTAAGTGCCCGCAGGGGTCTGTAGGGTTCCATAGGGGTCTGTAGGGTTCCGTAGGCGCCTGCAGTGTTCTGTAGGAGCCCATAGGGTTTTAGTGAGGTTCCGTTGTGTTGCTAAGGGTCTTGTAGAGTGCTGTCGGGTCCTGGAGTATTCTGTAGGGTTCCAGAGGGGCTCGTAGGGTTCCGTCGAAATCTGTAGGCTTCCCTAAGGGCCCGTGGAGTCCCGTAGATTTCCGTAGAGGCCTGTAGGGTTGTGTAAGTGCCCGCAGGGGTTGGTAGGAGCTTGTAGGGTGCCATAAGTTTCCAGAGGGTTGTGTAGGGTTCCGTAGGGGCCTGTGGTGTTCCCTAGGGGCCTGTAGAGTCTCGTACCGTTCCGTAGGGGCCTGTAGGTTTCCATAAGCGCCCGCAGAGGTCTGAAGGGGCCCGTACTGTTCCGTAAGGATCCATAGGGCTCCGTAGAGCTTCGTAGGTTCCCTAGAGGCCTGTAGAGTACCGCAGGAGCCAGTAGTGTTCTGTAGGGGCCCGTAGGGTTCCTTCCGTAGGGGCTGGTAGTGTTCCGTAGGGGCCTGTAGGGTTGTGTAAGTGCCCGCAGCAGTCTGTAGGAGTCTGTGGGATTCTGTAAGGTTCTGGAGGGTTCTGCAGGGTTCTGTAGGGGCCCGTAGAGTTCCGTAGTGGCTGGTAAAGTTCCGTAGGGCCCTGTGGGGTTCTGTATGGACCTGTAGGGTTCTGTAGGGGCCTGCAGGCTTCTGTAAGTGCCCGCAGGTGTCTGTAGGGTTCCGTCGGGGTCTGTAGGGTTCCGTAGGCGCCTGCAGTGTTCTGTAGGAGCCCATAGGGTTTTAGTGAGGTTCCGTTGTGTTGCTAAGGGTCTTGTAGAGTGCTGTCGGGTCCTGGAGTATTCTGTAGGGTTCCAGAGGGGCTCGTAGGGTTCCGTCGAAATCTGTAGGCTTCCCTAGGGGCCCGTGGAGTCCCGTAGATTTCCGTAGAGGCCTGTAGGGTTGTGTAAGTGCCCGCAGGGGTTGGTAGGAGCTTGTAGGGTGCCATAAGTTTCCAGAGGGTTGTGTAGGGTTCCGTAGGGGCCTGTGGTGTTCCCTAGGGGCCTGTAGAGTCTCGTACAGTTCCGTAGGGTCCTGTAGGTTTCCATAAGCGCCCGCAGAGGTCTGAAGGGGCCCGTACTGTTCCGTAAGGATCCATAGGGTTCCGTAGAGCTTCGTAGGTTCCCTAGAGGCCGGTAGAGTACCGCAGGAGCCAGTAGTGTTCTGTAGGGGCCCGTAGGGTTCCTTCCGTAGGGGCTGGTAGTGTTCCGTAGGGGCCTGTAGGGTTGTGTAAGTGCCCGCAGCAGTCTGTAGGAGTCTGTGGGATTCTGTAAGGTTCTGGAGGGTTCTGCAGGGTTCTGTAGGGGCCCGTAGAGTTCCATAGTGGCTGGTAAAGTTCCCTAGGGCCCTGTGGGGTTCTGTATGGACCTGTAGGGTTCTGTAGGGGCCTGCAGGGTTCTGTAAGTGCCCGCAGGTGTCTGTAGGGTTCCGTCGGGGTCTGTAGGGTTCCGTAGGCGCCTGCAGTGTTCTGTAGGAGCCCATAGGGTTTTAGTGAGGTTCCGTTGTGTTGCTAAGGGTCTTGTAGAGTGCTGTCGGGTCCTGGAGTATTCTGTAGGGTTCCAGAGGGGCTCGTAGGGTTCCGTCGAAATCTGTAGGCTTCCCTAGGGGCCCGTGGAGTCCCGTACATTTCCGTAGGGGCCTGTAGGGTTGTGTAAGTGCCCGCAGGGGTTGGTAGGAGCTTGTAGGGTGCCATAAGTTTCCAGAGGGTTGTGTAGGGTTCCGTAGGGGCCTGTGGTGTTCCCTAGGGGCCTGTAGAGTCTCGTACCGTTCCGTAGGGGCCTGTGGTGTTCCCTAGGGGCCTGTAGAGTCTCGTACGGTTCCGTAGGGGCCTGTAGTGTTCCCTAGGGGCCTGTAGAGTCTCGTACAGTTCCGTAGGGTCCTGTAGGTTTCCATAAGCGCCCGCAGAGGTCTGAAGGGGCCCGTACTGTTCCGTAAGGATCCATAGGGCTCCGTAGAGCTTCGTAGGTTCCCTAGAGGCCTGTAGAGTACCGCAGGAGCCAGTAGTGTTCTGTAGGGGCCCGTAGGGTTCCTTCCGTAGGGGCTGGCAGTGTTCCGTAGGGGCCTGTAGGGTTGTGTAAGTGCCCGCAGCAGTCTGTAGGAGTCTGTGGGATTCTGTAAGGTTCTGGAGGGTTCTGCAGGGTTCTGTAGGGGCCCGTAGAGTTCCGTAGTGGCTGGTAAAGTTCCGTAGGGCCCTGTGGGGTTCTGTATGGACCTGTAGGGTTCTGTAGGGGCCTGCAGGCTTCTGTAAGTGCCCGCAGGGGTCTGTAGGGTTCCATAGGGGTCTGTAGGGTTCCGTAGGCGCCTGCAGTGTTCTGTAGGAGCCCATAGGGTTTTAGTGAGGTTCCGTTGTGTTGCTAAGGGTCTTGTAGAGTGCTGTCGGGTCCTGGAGTATTCTGTAGGGTTCCAGAGGGGCTCGTAGGGTTCCGTCGAAATCTGTAGGCTTCCCTAAGGGCCCGTGGAGTCCCGTAGATTTCCGTAGAGGCCTGTAGGGTTGTGTAAGTGCCCGCAGGGGTTGGTAGGAGCTTGTAGGGTGCCATAAGTTTCCAGAGGGTTGTGTAGGGTTCCGTAGGGGCCTGTGGTGTTCCCTAGGGGCCTGTAGAGTCTCGTACCGTTCCGTAGGGGCCTGTAGGTTTCCATAAGCGCCCGCAGAGGTCTGAAGGGGCCCGTACTGTTCCGTAAGGATCCATAGGGCTCCGTAGAGCTTCGTAGGTTCCCTAGAGGCCTGTAGAGTACCGCAGGAGCCAGTAGTGTTCTGTAGGGGCCCGTAGGGTTCCTTCCGTAGGGGCTGGTAGTGTTCCGTAGGGGCCTGTAGGGTTGTGTAAGTGCCCGCAGCAGTCTGTAGGAGTCTGTGGGATTCTGTAAGGTTCTGGAGGGTTCTGCAGGGTTCTGTAGGGGCCCGTAGAGTTCCGTAGTGGCTGGTAAAGTTCCGTAGGGCCCTGTGGGGTTCTGTATGGACCTGTAGGGTTCTGTAGGGGCCTGCAGGCTTCTGTAAGTGCCCGCAGGTGTCTGTAGGGTTCCATAGGGGTCTGTAGGGTTCCGTAGGCGCCTGCAGTGTTCTGTAGGAGCCCATAGGGTTTTAGTGAGGTTCCGTTGTGTTGCTAAGGGTCTTGTAGAGTGCTGTCGGGTCCTGGAGTATTCTGTAGGGTTCCAGAGGGGCTCGTAGGGTTCCGTCGAAATCTGTAGGCTTCCCTAGGGGCCCGTGGAGTCCCGTAGATTTCCGTAGAGGCCTGTAGGGTTGTGTAAGTGCCCGCAGGGGTTGGTAGGAGCTTGTAGGGTGCCATAAGTTTCCAGAGGGTTGTGTAGGGTTCCGTAGGGGCCTGTGGTGTTCCCTAGGGGCCTGTAGAGTCTCGTACAGTTCCGTAGGGTCCTGTAGGTTTCCATAAGCGCCCGCAGAGGTCTGAAGGGGCCCGTACTGTTCCGTAAGGATCCATAGGGTTCCGTAGAGCTTCGTAGGTTCCCTAGAGGCCGGTAGAGTACCGCAGGAGCCAGTAGTGTTCTGTAGGGGCCCGTAGGGTTCCTTCCGTAGGGGCTGGTAGTGTTCCGTAGGGGCCTGTAGGGTTGTGTAAGTGCCCGCAGCAGTCTGTAGGAGTCTGTGGGATTCTGTAAGGTTCTGGAGGGTTCTGCAGGGTTCTGTAGGGGCCCGTAGAGTTCCATAGTGGCTGGTAAAGTTCCCTAGGGCCCTGTGGGGTTCTGTATGGACCTGTAGGGTTCTGTAGGGGCCTGCAGGGTTCTGTAAGTGCCCGCAGGTGTCTGTAGGGTTCCGTAGGGGTCTGTAGGGTTCCGTAGGCGCCTGCAGTGTTCTGTAGGAGCCCATAGGGTTTTAGTGAGGTTCCGTTGTGTTGCTAAGGGTCTTGTAGAGTGCTGTCGGGTCCTGGAGTATTCTGTAGGGTTCCAGAGGGGCTCGTAGGGTTCCGTCGAAATCTGTAGGCTTCCCTAGGGGCCCGTGGAGTCCCGTACATTTCCGTAGGGGCCTGTAGGGTTGTGTAAGTGCCCGCAGGGGTTGGTAGGAGCTTGTAGGGTGCCATAAGTTTCCAGAGGGTTGTGTAGGGTTCCGTAGGGGCCTGTGGTGTTCCCTAGGGGCCTGTAGAGTCTCGTACCGTTCCGTAGGGGCCTGTGGTGTTCCCTAGGGGCCTGTAGAGTCTCGTACGGTTCCGTAGGGGCCTGTAGTGTTCCCTAGGGGCCTGTAGAGTCTCGTACAGTTCCGTAGGGTCCTGTAGGTTTCCATAAGCGCCCGCAGAGGTCTGAAGGGGCCCGTACTGTTCCGTAAGGATCCATAGGGCTCCGTAGAGCTTCGTAGGTTCCCTAGAGGCCTGTAGAGTACCGCAGGAGCCAGTAGTGTTCTGTAGGGGCCCGTAGGGTTCCTTCCATAGGGGCTGGCAGTGTTCCGTAGGGGCCTCTAGGGTTGTGTAAGTGCCCGCAGCAGTCTGTAGGAGTCTGTGGGATTCTGTAAGGTTCTGGAGGGTTCTGCAGGGTTCTGTAGGGGCCCGTAGAGTTCCGTAGTGGCTGGTAAAGTTCCGTAGGGCCCTGTGGGGTTCTGTATGGACCTGTAGGGTTCTGTAGGGGCCTGCAGGCTTCTGTAAGTGCCCGCAGGGGTCTGTAGGGTTCCATAGGGGTCTGTAGGGTTCCGTAGGCGCCTGCAGTGTTCTGTAGGAGCCCATAGGGTTTTAGTGAGGTTCCGTTGTGTTGCTAAGGGTCTTGTAGAGTGCTGTCGGGTCCTGGAGTATTCTGTAGGGTTCCAGAGGGGCTCGTAGGGTTCCGTCGAAATCTGTAGGCTTCCCTAGGGGCCCGTGGAGTCCCGTAGATTTCCGTAGAGGCCTGTAGGGTTGTGTAAGTGCCCGCAGGGGTTGGTAGGAGCTTGTAGGGTGCCATAAGTTTCCAGAGGGTTGTGTAGGGTTCCGTAGGGGCCTGTGGTGTTCCCTAGGGGCCTGTAGAGTCTCGTACCGTTCCGTAGGGGCCTGTAGGTTTCCATAAGCGCCCGCAGAGGTCTGAAGGGGCCCGTACTGTTCCGTAAGGATCCATAGGGCTCCGTAGAGCTTCGTAGGTTCCCTAGAGGCCTGTAGAGTACCGCAGGAGCCAGTAGTGTTCTGTAGGGGCCCGTAGGGTTCCTTCCGTAGGGGCTGGTAGTGTTCCGTAGGGGCCTGTAGGGTTGTGTAAGTGCCCGCAGCAGTCTGTAGGAGTCTGTGGGATTCTGTAAGGTTCTGGAGGGTTCTGCAGGGTTCTGTAGGGGCCCGTAGAGTTCCGTAGTGGCTGGTAAAGTTCCCTAGGGCCCTGTGGGGTTCTGTATGGACCTGTAGGGTTCTGTAGGGGCCTGCAGGCTTCTGTAAGTGCCCGCAGGTGTCTGTAGGGTTCCATAGGGGTCTGTAGGGTTCCGTAGGCGCCTGCAGTGTTCTGTAGGAGCCCATAGGGTTTTAGTGAGGTTCCGTTGTGTTGCTAAGGGTCTTGTAGAGTGCTGTCGGGTCCTGGAGTATTCTGTAGGGTTCCAGAGGGGCTCGTAGGGTTCCGTCGAAATCTGTAGGCTTCCCTAGGGGCCCGTGGAGTCCCGTAGATTTCCGTAGAGGCCTGTAGGGTTGTGTAAGTGCCCGCAGGGGTTGGTAGGAGCTTGTAGGGTGCCATAAGTTTCCAGAGGGTTGTGTAGGGTTCCGTAGGGGCCTGTGGTGTTCCCTAGGGGCCTGTAGAGTCTCGTACAGTTCCGTAGGGTCCTGTAGGTTTCCATAAGCGCCCGCAGAGGTCTGAAGGGGCCCGTACTGTTCCGTAAGGATCCATAGGGTTCCGTAGAGCTTCGTAGGTTCCCTAGAGGCCTGTAGAGTACCGCAGGAGCCAGTAGTGTTCTGTAGGGGCCCGTAGGGTTCCTTCCGTAGGGGCTGGCAGTGTTCCGTAGGGGCCTGTAGGGTTGTGTAAGTGCCCGCAGCAGTCTGTAGGAGTCTGTGGGATTCTGTAAGGTTCTGGAGGGTTCTGCAGGGTTCTGTAGGGGCCCGTAGAGTTCCGTAGTGGTTGGTAAAGTTCAGTAGGGCCCTGTGGGGTTCTGTATGGACCTGTAGGGTTCTGTAGGGGCCTGCAGGGTTCTGTAAGTGCCCGCAGGTGTCTGTAGGGTTCCGTCGGGGTCTGTAGGGTTCCGTAGGCGCCTGCAGTGTTCTGTAGGAGCCCATAGGGTTTTAGTGAGGTTCCGTTGTGTTGCTAAGGGTCTTGTAGAGTGCTGTCGGGTCCTGGAGTATTCTGTAGGGTTCCAGAGGGGCTCGTAGGGTTCCGTCGAAATCTGTAGGCTTCCCTAGGGGCCCATAGAGTCCCGTAGATTTCCGTAGAGGCCTGTAGGGTTGTGTAAGTGCCCGCAGGGGTTGGTAGGAGCTTGTAGGGTGCCATAAGTTTCCAGAGGGTTGTGTAGGGTTCCATAGGGGCCTGTGGTGTTCCCTAGGGGCCTGTAGAGTCTCGTACCGTTCCGTAGGGGCCTGTGGTGTTCCCTAGGGGCCTGTAGAGTCTTGTACAGTTCCGTAGGGTCCTGTAGGTTTCCATAAGCGCCCGCAGAGGTCTGAAGGGGCCCGTACTGTTCCGTAAGGATCCACAGGGCTCCATAGAGCTTCGTAGGTTTCCTAGAGGCCTGTAGAGTACCGCAGGAGCCAGTAGTGTTCTGTAGGGGCCCGTAGGGTTCCTTCCATAGGGGCTGGCAGTGTTCCGTAGGGGCCTCTAGGATTGTGTAAGTGCCCGCAGGAGTCTGTAGGAGTCTGTGGGATTCTGTAAGGTTCTGGAGGGTTCTGCAGGGTTCCGTAGGGGCCCGTAGAGTTCGGTAGTGGCTGGTAAAGTTCCCTAGGGCCCTGTGGGGTTCTGTATGGACCTGTAGGGTTCCGTAGGGGCCTGCAGGGTTCTGTAAGTGCCCGCAGGTGTCTGTAGGGTTCCGTAGGCGCCTGCAGGGTTTCGTAGGCACCTGCAGTGTTCTGTAGGAGCCCATAGGGTTTTAGTGAGGTTCCGTTGTGTTGCTAAGGGTCTTGTAGAGTGCTGTCGGGTCCTGGAGTATTCTGTAGGGTTCCAGAGGGGCTCGTAGGGTTCCGTCGAAATCTGTAGGCTTCCCTAGGGGCCCGTGGAGTCCCGTAGATTTCCGTAGGGACCTGTAGGGTTGTGTAAGTGCCCGCAGGGGTTGGTAGGAGCTTCTAGGGTGCCATAAGTTTCCAGAGGGTTGTGTAGGGTTCCGTAGGGGCCTGTGGTGTTCCCTAGGGGCCTGTAGAGTCTCGTACCGTTCCGTAGGGGCCTGTAGTGTTCCCTAGGGGCCTGTAGAGTCTCGTACAGTTCCGTAGGGTCCTGTAGGTTTCCATAAGCGCCCGCAGAGGTCTGAAGGGGCCCGTACTGTTCCGTAAGGATCCACAGGGCTCCATATAGCTTCGTAGGTTTCCTAGAGGCCTGTAGAGTACTGCAGGAGCCAGTAGTGTTCTGTAGGGGCCCGTAGGGTTCCTTCCATAGGGGCTGGCAGTGTTCCGTAGGGGCCTCTAGGGTTGTGTAAGTGCCCGCAGCAGTCTGTGGGATTCTGTAAGGTTCCGGAGGGTTCTGCAGGGTTCCGTAGGGGCCCGTAGAGTTCCGTAGTGGCTGGTAAAGTTCCGTAGGGCCCTGTGGGGTTCTGTATGGAGCTGTAGGGTTCCGTAGGGGCCTGCAGGGTTCTGTAAGTGCCCGCAGGTGTCTGTAGGTTTCCGTAGGGGCCTGCAGGGTTTCGTAGGCACCTGCAGTGTTCTGTAGGAGCCCATAGGGTTTTAGTGAGGTTCCGTTGTGTTGCTAAGGGTCTTGTAGAGTGCTGTCGGGTCCTGGAGTATTCTGTAGGGTTCCAGAGGGGCTCGTAGGGTTCCGTCAAAATCTGTAGGCTTCCCTAGGGGCCCATAGAGTCCCGTAGATTTCCGTAGGGGCCTGTAGGGTTGTGTAAGTGCCCGCAGGGGTTGGTAGGAGCTTCTAGGGTGCCATAAGTTTCCAGAGGGTTGTGTAGGGTTCCGTAGGGGCCTGTGGTGTTCCCTAGGGGCCTGTAGAGTCTCGTACGGTTCCGAAGGGGCCTGTGGTGTTCCCTAGGGGCCTGTAGAGTCTTGTACAGTTCCGTAGGGTCCTGTAGGTTTCCATAAGCGCCCGCAGAGGTCTGAAGGGGCCCGTACTGTTCCGTAAGGATCCACAGGGCTCCATAGAGCTTCGTAGGATTCCTAGAGGCCTGTAGAGTGCCGCAGGAGCCAGTAGTGTTCTGTAGGGGCCCGTAGGGTTCCTTCCATAGGGGCTGGCAGTGTTCCGTAGGGGCCTCTAGGATTGTGTAAGTGCCCGCAGGAGTCTGTAGGAGTCTGTGGGATTCTGTAAGGTTCCGGAGGGTTCTGCAGGGTTCCGTAGGGGTCCGTAGAGTTCCGTAGTGGCTGGTAAAGTTCCGTAGGGCCCTGTGGGGTTCTGTATGGAGCTGTAGGGTTCCGTAGGGGCCTGCAGGGTTCTGTAAGTGCCCGCAGGTGTCTGTAGGGTTCCGTCGGGGTCTGTAGGGTTCCGTAGGCGCCTGCAGTGTTCTGTAGGAGCCCATAGGGTTTTAGTGAGGTTCCGTTGTGTTGCTAAGGGTCTTGTAGAGTGCTGTCGGGTCCTGGAGTATTCTGTAGGGTTCCAGAGGGGCTCGTAGGGTTCCGTCGAAATCTGTAGGCTTCCCTAGGGGCCCGTGGAGTCCCGTACATTTCCGTAGGGGCCTGTAGGGTTGTGTAAGTGCCCGCAGGGGTTGGTAGGAGCTTGTAGGGTGCCATAAGTTTCCAGAGGGTTGTGTAGGGTTCCGTAGGGGCCTGTGGTGTTCCCTAGGGGCCTGTAGAGTCTCGTACCGTTCCGTAGGGGCCTGTGGTGTTCCCTAGGGGCCTGTAGAGTCTCGTACGGTTCCGTAGGGGCCTGTAGTGTTCCCTAGGGGCCTGTAGAGTCTCGTACAGTTCCGTAGGGTCCTGTAGGTTTCCATAAGCGCCCGCAGAGGTCTGAAGGGGCCCGTACTGTTCCGTAAGGATCCATAGGGCTCCGTAGAGCTTCGTAGGTTCCCTAGAGGCCTGTAGAGTACCGCAGGAGCCAGTAGTGTTCTGTAGGGGCCCGTAGGGTTCCTTCCGTAGGGGCTGGCAGTGTTCCGTAGGGGCCTGTAGGGTTGTGTAAGTGCCCGCAGCAGTCTGTAGGAGTCTGTGGGATTCTGTAAGGTTCTGGAGGGTTCTGCAGGGTTCTGTAGGGGCCCGTAGAGTTCCGTAGTGGCTGGTAAAGTTCCGTAGGGCCCTGTGGGGTTCTGTATGGACCTGTAGGGTTCTGTAGGGGCCTGCAGGCTTCTGTAAGTGCCCGCAGGGGTCTGTAGGGTTCCATAGGGGTCTGTAGGGTTCCGTAGGCGCCTGCAGTGTTCTGTAGGAGCCCATAGGGTTTTAGTGAGGTTCCGTTGTGTTGCTAAGGGTCTTGTAGAGTGCTGTCGGGTCCTGGAGTATTCTGTAGGGTTCCAGAGGGGCTCGTAGGGTTCCGTCGAAATCTGTAGGCTTCCCTAGGGGCCCGTGGAGTCCCGTAGATTTCCGTAGAGGCCTGTAGGGTTGTGTAAGTGCCCGCAGGGGTTGGTAGGAGCTTGTAGGGTGCCATAAGTTTCCAGAGGGTTGTGTAGGGTTCCGTAGGGGCCTGTGGTGTTCCCTAGGGGCCTGTAGAGTCTCGTACCGTTCCGTAGGGGCCTGTAGGTTTCCATAAGCGCCCGCAGAGGTCTGAAGGGGCCCGTACTGTTCCGTAAGGATCCATAGGGCTCCGTAGAGCTTCGTAGGTTCCCTAGAGGCCTGTAGAGTACCGCAGGAGCCAGTAGTGTTCTGTAGGGGCCCGTAGGGTTCCTTCCGTAGGGGCTGGTAGTGTTCCGTAGGGGCCTGTAGGGTTGTGTAAGTGCCCGCAGCAGTCTGTAGGAGTCTGTGGGATTCTGTAAGGTTCTGGAGGGTTCTGCAGGGTTCTGTAGGGGCCCGTAGAGTTCCGTAGTGGCTGGTAAAGTTCCCTAGGGCCCTGTGGGGTTCTGTATGGACCTGTAGGGTTCTGTAGGGGCCTGCAGGCTTCTGTAAGTGCCCGCAGGTGTCTGTAGGGTTCCATAGGGGTCTGTAGGGTTCCGTAGGCGCCTGCAGTGTTCTGTAGGAGCCCATAGGGTTTTAGTGAGGTTCCGTTGTGTTGCTAAGGGTCTTGTAGAGTGCTGTCGGGTCCTGGAGTATTCTGTAGGGTTCCAGAGGGGCTCGTAGGGTTCCGTCGAAATCTGTAGGCTTCCCTAGGGGCCCGTGGAGTCCCGTAGATTTCCGTAGAGGCCTGTAGGGTTGTGTAAGTGCCCGCAGGGGTTGGTAGGAGCTTGTAGGGTGCCATAAGTTTCCAGAGGGTTGTGTAGGGTTCCGTAGGGGCCTGTGGTGTTCCCTAGGGGCCTGTAGAGTCTCGTACAGTTCCGTAGGGTCCTGTAGGTTTCCATAAGCGCCCGCAGAGGTCTGAAGGGGCCCGTACTGTTCCGTAAGGATCCATAGGGTTCCGTAGAGCTTCGTAGGTTCCCTAGAGGCCTGTAGAGTACCGCAGGAGCCAGTAGTGTTCTGTAGGGGCCCGTAGGGTTCCTTCCGTAGGGGCTGGTAGTGTTCCGTAGGGGCCTGTAGGGTTGTGTAAGTGCCCGCAGCAGTCTGTAGGAGTCTGTGGGATTCTGTAAGGTTCTGGAGGGTTCTGCAGGGTTCTGTAGGGGCCCGTAGAGTTCCATAGTGGCTGGTAAAGTTCCCTAGGGCCCTGTGGGGTTCTGTATGGACCTGTAGGGTTCTGTAGGGGCCTGCAGGGTTCTGTAAGTGCCCGCAGGTGTCTGTAGGGTTCCGTAGGGGTCTGTAGGGTTCCGTAGGCGCCTGCAGTGTTCTGTAGGAGCCCATAGGGTTTTAGTGAGGTTCCGTTGTGTTGCTAAGGGTCTTGTAGAGTGCTGTCGGGTCCTGGAGTATTCTGTAGGGTTCCAGAGGGGCTCGTAGGGTTCCGTCGAAATCTGTAGGCTTCCCTAGGGGCCCGTGGAGTCCCGTACATTTCCGTAGGGGCCTGTAGGGTTGTGTAAGTGCCCGCAGGGGTTGGTAGGAGCTTGTAGGGTGCCATAAGTTTCCAGAGGGTTGTGTAGGGTTCCGTAGGGGCCTGTGGTGTTCCCTAGGGGCCTGTAGAGTCTCGTACCGTTCCGTAGGGGCCTGTGGTGTTCCCTAGGGGCCTGTAGAGTCTCGTACGGTTCCGTAGGGGCCTGTAGTGTTCCCTAGGGGCCTGTAGAGTCTCGTACAGTTCCGTAGGGTCCTGTAGGTTTCCATAAGCGCCCGCAGAGGTCTGAAGGGGCCCGTACTGTTCCGTAAGGATCCATAGGGCTCCGTAGAGCTTCGTAGGTTCCCTAGAGGCCTGTAGAGTACCGCAGGAGCCAGTAGTGTTCTGTAGGGGCCCGTAGGGTTCCTTCCATAGGGGCTGGCAGTGTTCCGTAGGGGCCTGTAGGGTTGTGTAAGTGCCCGCAGCAGTCTGTAGGAGTCTGTGGGATTCTGTAAGGTTCTGGAGGGTTCTGCAGGGTTCTGTAGGGGCCCGTAGAGTTCCGTAGTGGCTGGTAAAGTTCCGTAGGGCCCTGTGGGGTTCTGTATGGACCTGTAGGGTTCTGTAGGGGCCTGCAGGCTTCTGTAAGTGCCCGCAGGGGTCTGTAGGGTTCCATAGGGGTCTGTAGGGTTCCGTAGGCGCCTGCAGTGTTCTGTAGGAGCCCATAGGGTTTTAGTGAGGTTCCGTTGTGTTGCTAAGGGTCTTGTAGAGTGCTGTCGGGTCCTGGAGTATTCTGTAGGGTTCCAGAGGGGCTCGTAGGGTTCCGTCGAAATCTGTAGGGTTCCCTAGGGGCCCGTGGAGTCCCGTAGATTTCCGTAGGGACCTGTAGGGTTGTGTAAGTGCCCGCAGGGGTTGGTAGGAGCTTGTAGGGTGCCATAAGTTTCCAGAGGGTTGTGTAGGGTTCCGTAGGGGCCTGTGGTGTTCCCTAGCCCCCTGTAGAGTGTGTAGATTTCCCGGTGGCACTCGCCGGCGCTGGGTGGTAGCGCGACGAGCTCGGGAGAGCGCCTGGCGGCACCCCGACGCGCGGGGTCAACGATTGTTGATACCAGGAGAGCGCTCGGCGGCACTCGGAGGAGCACGGTGGTAGCGCGGCGAGCTCGGCAGAGCGCCCGGCGGCACCCCGAGCACCGTGGTGAAGGAGCGGCGATATCGGGAGAGCGCTCGGCGGCACTCGGAGGCGCGCTGCGGTACCGCGGCGAGATCCCGAGAGTGCCCGGTGGCACTCGCCGGCACTGGGTGGTAGCGCGACGAGCTCGGGAGAGCGTCCGGAGGCACCCCGAGGAGCGGGATGAGCGTGCGTCGGGTCGACCGGACGCACAGCGGCACCTGGAGGCGCATGGTGGTAGTGCGGCAAGCTCGGGAGAGGGCCCGGCGGCACCCAGACAAGAGGGGTGAAGGTGCGGCGATATCGGGAGAGCGCTCGGCGGCACTCGGAGGCGCACGGTGGTAGCGCAGCGAGCTCGGCAGAGCCCATAGGGTTTTAGTGAGGTTCCGTTGTGTTGCTAAGGGTCTTGTAGAGTGCTGTCGGGTCCTGGAGTATTCTGTAAGGTTCCAGAGGGGCTCGTAGGGTTCCGTCAAAATCTGTAGGCTTCCCTAGGGGCCCATGGAGTCCCGTAGATTTCCGTAGAGGCCTGTAGGGTTGTGTAAGTGCCCGCAGGGGTTGGTAGGAGCTTGTAGGGTGCCATAAGTTTCCAGAGGGTTGTGTAGGGTTCCGTAGGGGCCTGTGGTGTTCCCTAGGGGCCTGTAGAGTCTCGTACGGTTCCGTAGGGGCCTGTGGTGTTCCCTAGGGGCCTCTAGAGTCTCGTACAGTTCCGTAGGGTCCTGTAGGTTTCCATAAGCGCCCGCAGAGGTCTGAAGGGGCCCGTACTGTTCCGTAAGGATCCATAGGGTTCCGTAGAGCTTCGTAGGTTCCCTAGAGGCCTGTAGAGTACCGCAGGAGCCAGTAGTGTTCTGTAGGGGCCCGTAGGGTTCCTTCCATAGGGGCTGGCAGTGTTCCCTAGGGTCCTCTAGGGTTGAGTAAGTGCCCGCAGGAGTCTGTAGGAATCCGTGGGATTCTGTAAGGTTCCGGAGGGTTCTGCAGGGTTCCGTAGGGGCCCGTAGAGTTCCGTAGTGGTTGGTAAAGTTCCCTAGGGCCCTGTACCGTTCCGTAACTGCCTGCAAGGGTCTTTAGGCTTCCGTAGGTGCTGGTAGGGTTCCATAAAGTTCCGTGGGTTCCTGCAGAGTTCTGCAAGTGCCCGCAAGGGCCTGTAGGGGCCCACAGTGTTTCTGTCTGGTTCCGTAGAGTTCCGTAGGGGCCATAGGTTTCCGTAGCGGCTGGTAGTATTCCGTAGGGGTCTGTAGGGTTCCGTAGGCACCTGCAGTGTTCTGTAGGAGCCCATAGGGTTTTAGTGAGGTTCTGTTGTGTCACTAAGGGTCTTGTAGAGTGCTGTCGGGTCCTGGAGTATTCTGTAGGGTTCCAGAGGGGCTCGTAGGGTTCCGTCGAAATCTGTAGGCTTCCTTAGGGGCCCATAGAGTCCCGTAGAGACCTGTAGGGTTGTGTAAGTGCCCGCAGGGGTTGGTAGGAGCTTGTAGGGTGCCATAAGTTTCCAGAGGGTTGTGTAGGGTTCCGTAGGGGCCTGTGGTGTTCCCTAGGGGCCTATAGAGTCTCGTACGGTTCCGTAGGGGCCTGTGGTGTTCCCTAGGGGCCTGTAGAGTCTCGTACGGTTCCGTAGGGGCCTGTAGTGTTCCCTAGGGGCCTCTAGAGTCTCGTACAGTTCCGTAGGGTCCTGTAGGTTTCCATAAGCGCCCGCAGAGGTCTGAAGGGGCCCGTACTGTTCCGTAAGGATCCATAGGGCTCCGTAGAGCTTCGTAGGTTCCCTAGAGGCCTGTAGAGTACCGCAGGAGCCAGTAGTGTTCTGTAGGGGCCCGTAGGGTTCCTTCCGTAGGGGCTGGTAGTGTTCCGTAGGGGCCTGTAGGGTTGTGTAAGTGCCCGCAGCAGTCTGTAGGAGTCTGTGGGATTCTGTAAGGTTCTGGAGGGTTCTGCAGGGTTCTGTAGGGGCCCGTAGAGTTCCGTAGTGGCTGGTAAAGTTCCGTAGGGCCCTGTGGGGTTCTGTATGGACCTGTAGGGTTCTGTAGGGGCCTGCAGGCTTCTGTAAGTGCCCGCAGGTGTCTGTAGGGTTCCATAGGGGTCTGTAGGGTTCCGTAGGCGCCTGCAGTGTTCTGTAGGAGCCCATAGGGTTTTAGTGAGGTTCCGTTGTGTTGCTAAGGGTCTTGTAGAGTGCTGTCGGGTCCTGGAGTATTCTGTAGGGTTCCAGAGGGGCTCGTAGGGTTCCGTCAAAATCTGTAGGCTTCCCTAGGGGCCCGTGGAGTCCCGTAGATTTCCGTAGGGACCTGTAGGGTTGTGTAAGTGCCCGCAGGGGTTGGTAGGAGCTTGTAGGGTGCCATAAGTTTCCAGAGGGTTGTGTAGGGTTCCGTAGGGGCCTGTGGTGTTCCCTAGCCCCCTGTAGAGTGTGTAGATTTCCCGGTGGCACTCGCCGGCGCTGGGTGGTAGCGCGACGAGCTCGGGAGAGCGCCTGGCGGCACCCCGACGCGCGGGGTCAACGATTGTTGATACCAGGAGAGCGCTCGGCGGCACTCGGAGGAGCACGGTGGTAGCGCGGCGAGCTCGGCAGAGCGCCCGGCGGCACCCCGAGCACCGTGGTGAAGGAGCGGCGATATCGGGAGAGCGCTCGGCGGCACTCGGAGGCGCGCTGCGGTACCGCGGCGAGATCCCGAGAGTGCCCGGTGGCACTCGCCGGCACTGGGTGGTAGCGCGACGAGCTCGGGAGAGCGTCCGGAGGCACCCCGAGGAGCGGGATGAGCGTGCGTCGGGTCGACCGGACGCACAGCGGCACCTGGAGGCGCATGGTGGTAGTGCGGCAAGCTCGGGAGAGGTCCCGGCGGCACCCAGACAAGAAGGGTGAAGGTGCGGCGATATCGGGAGAGCGCTCGGCGGCACTCGGAGGCGCACGGTGGTAGCGCAGCGAGCTCGGCAGAGCCCATAGGGTTTTAGTGAGGTTCCGTTGTGTTGCTAAGGGTCTTGTAGAGTGCTGTCGGGTCCTGGAGTATTCTGTAAGGTTCCAGAGGGGCTCGTAGGGTTCCGTCAAAATCTGTAGGCTTCCCTAGGGGCCCGTGGAGTCCCGTAGATTTCCGTAGGGACCTGTAGGGTTGTGTAAGTGCCCGCAGGGGTTGGTAGGAGCTTGTAGGGTGCCATAAGTTTCCAGAGGGTTGTGTAGGGTTCCGTAGGGGCCTGTGGTGTTCCCTAGGGGCCTGTAGAGTCTCGTACCGTTCCGTAGGGGCCTGTAGTGTTCCCTAGGGGCCTGTAGAGTCTCGTACAGTTCCGTAGGGTCCTGTAGGTTTCCATAAGCGCCCGCAGAGGTCTGAAGGGGCCCGTACTGTTCCGTAAGGATCCACAGGGCTCCATATAGCTTCGTAGGTTTCCTAGAGGCCTGTAGAGTACCGCAGGAGCCAGTAGTGTTCTGTAGGGGCCCGTAGGGTTCCTTCCATATGGGCTGGCAGTGTTCCGTAGGGGCCTCTAGGGTTGTGTAAGTGCCCGCAGGAGTCTGTAGGAGTCTGTGGGATTCTGTAAGGTTCCGGAGGGTTCTGCAGGGTTCCGTAGGGGCCCGTAGAGTTCCGTAGTGGCTGGTAAAGTTCCCTAGGGCCCTGTGGGGTTCTGTATGGAGCTGTAGGGTTCCGTAGGGGCCTGCAGGGTTCTGTAAGTGCCCGCAGGTGTCTGTAGGGTTCCGTAGGGGCCTGCAGGGTTTCGTAGGCACCTGCAGTGTTCTGTAGGAGCCCATAGGGTTTTAGTGAGGTTCCGTTGTGTTGCTAAGGGTCTTGTAGAGTGCTGTCGGGTCCTGGAGTATTCTGTAGGGTTCCAGAGGGGCTCGTAGGGTTCCGTCGAAATCTGTAGGCTTCCCTAGGGGCCCGTGGAGTCCCGTAGATTTCCGTAGGGACCTGTAGGGTTGTGTAAGTGCCCGCAGGGGTTGGTAGGAGCTTGTAGGGTGCCATATGTTTCCGGAGGGTTCTGTAGGGTTCCGTAGGGGCCTGTGGTGTTCCCTAGGGGCCTGTAGAGTCTCGTACCGTTCCGTAGGGGCCTGTAGTGTTCCCTAGGGGCCTGTAGAGTCTCGTACAGTTCCGTAGGGTCCTGTAGGTTTCCATAAGCGCCCGCAGAGGTCTGAATGGGCCCGTACTGTTCCGTAAGGATCCATAGGGTTCCGTAGAGCTTCGTAGGTTCCCTAGAGGCCTGTAGAGTACTGCGGGAGCCAGTAGTGTTCTGTAGGGGCCCGTAGGGTTCCTTCCATAGGGGCTGGCAGTGTTCCGTAGGGGCCTCTAGGGTTGTGTAAGTGCCTGCAGGAGTCTGTAGGAATCCGTGGGATTCTGTAAGGTTCCGGAGGGTTCTGCAGGGTTCCGTAGGGGCCCGTAGAGTTCCGTAGTGGATGGTAAAGTTCCGTAGGGCCCTGTACCGTTCCGTAACTGTCTGCAAGGATCTTTAGGCTTCCGTAGGGGCTGGTAGGGTTCCATAAAGTTCCGTGGGTTCCTGCAGAGTTCTGCAAGTGCCCGCAAGGGCCTGTAGGGGCCCACAGTGTTTCTGTCTGGTTCCGTAGAGTTCCGTAGGGGCCATAGGTTTCCGTAGCGGCTGGTAGTATTCCGTAGGGGTCTGTAGGGTTCCCTAGGGGCCTGCAGTGTTCTATAGGAGCCCATAGGGTTTTAGTGAGGTTCTGTTGTGTCGCTAAGGGTCTTGTAGAGTGCTGTCGGGTCCTGGAGTATTCTGTAGGGTTCCAGAGGGGCTCGTAGGGTTCCGTCAAAATCTGTAGGCTTCCCTAGGGGACCATAGAGTCCCGTAGGGACCTGTAGGGTTGTGTAAGTGCCCGCAGGGGTTGGTAGGAGCTTGTAGGGTGCCATAAGTTTCCAGAGGGTTGTGTAGGGTTCCGTAGGGGCCTGTGGTGTTCCCTAGGGGCCTGTAGAGTCTCGTACGGTTCCGTAGGGGCCTGTGGTGTTCCCTAGGGTCCTGTAGAGTCTTGTACAGTTCCGTAGGGTCCTGTAGGTTTCCATAAGCGCCCGCAGAGGTCTGAAGGGGCCCGTCCTGTTCCGTAAGGATCCACAGGGCTCCATAGAGCTTCGTAGGTTTCCTAGAGGCCTGTAGAGTACCGCAGGAGCCAGTAGTGTTCTGTAGGGGCCCGTAGGGTTCCTTCCATAGGGGCTGGCAGTGTTCCGTAGGGGCCTCTAGGGTTGTGTAAGTGCCCGCAGCAGTCTGTAGGAGTCTGTGGGATTCTGTAAGGTTCCGGAGGGTTCTGCAGGGTTCCGTAGGGGCCCGTAGAGTTCCGTAGTGGCTGGTAAAGTTCCCTAGGGCCCTGTGGGGTTCTGTATGGAGCTGTAGGGTTCCGTAGGGGCCTGCAGGGTTCTGTAAGTGCCCGCAGGTGTCTGTAGGGTTCCGTAGGGGCCTGCAGGGTTTCGTAGGCACCTGCAGTGTTCTGTAGGAGCCCATAGGGTTTTAGTGAGGTTCCGTTGTGTTGCTAAGGGTCTTGTAGAGTGCTGTCGGGTCCTGGAGTATTCTGTAGGGTTCCAGAGGGGCTCGTAGGGTTCCGTCGAAATCTGTAGGCTTCCCTAGGGGCCCGTGGAGTCCCGTAGATTTCCGTAGGGACCTGTAGGGTTGTGTAAGTGCCCGCAGGGGTTGGTAGGAGCTTGTAGGGTGCCATATGTTTCCGGAGGGTTGTGTAGGGTTCCGTAGGGGCCTGTGGTGTTCCCTAGGGGCCTGTAGAGTCTCGTACCGTTCCGTAGGGGCCTGTAGTGTTCCCTAGGGGCCTGTAGAGTCTCGTACAGTTCCGTAGGGTCCTGTAGGTTTCCATAAGCGCCCGCAGAGGTCTGAAGGGGCCCGTACTGTTCCGTAAGGATCCATAGGGTTCCGTAGAGCTTCGTAGGTTCCCTAGAGGCCTGTAGAGTACTGCGGGAGCCAGTAGTGTTCTGTAGGGGCCCGTAGGGTTCCTTCCATAGGGGCTGGCAGTGTTCCGTAGGGGCCTCTAGGGTTGTGTAAGTGCCTGCAGGAGTCTGTAGGAATCCGTGGGATTCTGTAAGGTTCCGGAGGGTTCTGCAGGGTTCCGTAGGGGCCCGTAGAGTTCGGTAGTGGCTGGTAAAGTTCCGTAGGGCCCTGTACCGTTCCGTAACTGCCTGCAAGGATCTTTAGGCTTCCGTAGGGGCTGGTAGGGTTCCATAAAGTTCCGTGGGTTCCTGCAGAGTTCTGCAAGTGCCCCCAAGGGCCTGTAGGGGCCCACAGTGTTTCTGTCTGGTTCCGTAGAGTTCCGTAGGGGCCATAGGTTTCCGTAGCGGCTGGTAGTATTCCGTAGGGGTCTGTAGGGTTCCCTAGGGGCCTGCAGTGTTCTGTAGGAGCCCATAGGGTTTTAGTGAGGTTCTGTTGTGTCGCTAAGGGTCTTGTAGAGTGCTGTCGGGTCCTGGAGTATTCTGTAGGGTTCCAGAGGGGCTCGTAGGGTTCCGTCAAAATCTGTAGGCTTCCCTAGGGGCCCATAGATTTCCGTAGGGACCTGTAGGGTTGTGTAAGTGCCCGCAGGGGTTGGTAGGAGCTTGTAGGGTGCCATAAGGTTCCAGAGGGTTGTGTAGGGTTCCGTAGGGGCCTGTGGTGTTCCCTAGGGGCCTGTAGAGTCTCGTACGGTTCCGTAGGGGCCTGTGGTGTTCCCTAGGGTCCTGTAGAGTCTTGTACAGTTCCGTAGGGTCCTGTAGGTTTCCATAAGCGCCCGCAGAGGTCTGAAGGGGCCCGTCCTGTTCCGTAAGGATCCACAGGGCTCCATAGAGCTTCGTAGGTTTCCTAGAGGCCTGTAGAGTACCGCAGGAGCCAGTAGTGTTCTGTAGGGGCCCGTAGGGTTCCTTCCATAGGGGCTGGCAGTGTTCCGTAGGGGCCTCTAGGATTGTGTAAGTGCCCGCAGGAGTCTGTAGGAGTCTGTGGGTTTCTGTAAGGTTCTGGAGGGTTCTGCAGGGTTCCGTAGGGGCCCGTAGAGTTCCGTAGTGGCTGGTAAAGTTCCGTAGGGCCCTGTGGGGTTCTGTATGGAGCTGTAGGGTTCTGTAGGGGCCTGCAGGGTTCTGTAAGTGCCCGCAGGTGTCTGTAGGGTTCCGTAGGGGCCTGCAGGGTTTCGTAGGCACCTGCAGTGTTCTGTAGGAGCCCATAGGGTTTTAGTGAGGTTCCGTTGTGTTGCTAAGGGTCTTGTAGAGTGCTGTCGGGTCCTGGAGTATTCTGTAGGGTTCCAGAGGGGCTCGTAGGGTTCCGTCGAAATCTGTAGGGTTCCCTAGGGGCCCGTGGAGTCCCGTAGATTTCCGTAGGGACCTGTAGGGTTGTGTAAGTGCCCGCAGGGGTTGGTAGGAGCTTCTAGGGTGCCATAAGTTTCCAGAGGGTTGTGTAGGGTTCCGTAGGGGCCTGTGGTGTTCCCTAGGGGCCTGTAGAGTCTCGTACGGTTCCGTAGGGGCCTGTGGTGTTCCCTAGGGTCCTGTAGAGTCTTGTACAGTTCCGTAGGGTCCTGTAGGTTTCCATAAGCGCCCGCAGAGGTCTGAAGGGGCCCGTCCTGTTCCGTAAGGATCCACAGGGCTCCATAGAGCTTCGTAGGTTTCCTAGAGGCCTGTAGAGTACCGCAGGAGCCAGTAGTGTTCTGTAGGGGCCCGTAGGGTTCCTTCCATAGGGGCTGGCAGTGTTCCGTAGGGGCCTGTAGGGTTGTGTAAGTGCCCGCAGCAGTCTGTAGGAGTCTGTGGGATTCTGTAAGGTTCCGGAGGGTTCTGCAGGGTTCCGTAGGGGCCCGTAGAGTTCCGTAGTGGCTGGTAAAGTTCCGTAGGGCCCTGTGGGGTTCTGTATGGAGCTGTAGGGTTCCGTAGGGGCCTGCAGGGTTCTGTAAGTGCCCGCAGGTGTCTGTAGGGTTCCGTAGGGGCCTGCAGGGTTTCGTAGGCACCTGCAGTGTTCTGTAGGAGCCCATAGGGTTTTAGTGAGGTTCCGTTGTGTTGCTAAGGGTCTTGTAGAGTGCTGTCGGGTCCTGGAGTATTCTGTAGGGTTCCAGAGGGGCTCGTAGGGTTCCGTCGAAATCTGTAGGCTTCCCTAGGGGCCCGTGGAGTCCCGTAGATTTCCGTAGGGACCTGTAGGGTTGTGTAAGTGCCCGCAGGGGTTGGTAGGAGCTTGTAGGGTGCCATATGTTTCCGGAGGGTTGTGTAGGGTTCCGTAGGGGCCTGTGGTGTTCCCTAGGGGCCTGTAGAGTCTCGTACCGTTCCGTAGGGGCCTGTAGTGTTCCCTAGGGGCCTGTAGAGTCTCGTACAGTTCCGTAGGGTCCTGTAGGTTTCCATAAGCGCCCGCAGAGGTCTGAAGGGGCCCGTACTGTTCCGTAAGGATCCATAGGGTTCCGTAGAGCTTCGTAGGTTCCCTAGAGGCCTGTAGAGTACTGCGGGAGCCAGTAGTGTTCTGTAGGGGCCCGTAGGGTTCCTTCCATAGGGGCTGGCAGTGTTCCGTAGGGGCCTCTAGGGTTGTGTAAGTGCCTGCAGGAGTCTGTAGGAATCCGTGGGATTCTGTAAGGTTCCGGAGGGTTCTGCAGGGTTCCGTAGGGGCCCGTAGAGTTCGGTAGTGGCTGGTAAAGTTCCGTAGGGCCCTGTACCGTTCCGTAACTGCCTGCAAGGATCTTTAGGCTTCCGTAGGGGCTGGTAGGGTTCCATAAAGTTCCGTGGGTTCCTGCAGAGTTCTGCAAGTGCCCCCAAGGGCCTGTAGGGGCCCACAGTGTTTCTGTCTGGTTCCGTAGAGTTCCGTAGGGGCCATAGGTTTCCGTAGCGGCTGGTAGTATTCCGTAGGGGTCTGTAGGGTTCCCTAGGGGCCTGCAGTGTTCTGTAGGAGCCCATAGGGTTTTAGTGAGGTTCTGTTGTGTCGCTAAGGGTCTTGTAGAGTGCTGTCGGGTCCTGGAGTATTCTGTAGGGTTCCAGAGGGGCTCGTAGGGTTCCGTCAAAATCTGTAGGCTTCCCTAGGGGCCCATAGATTTCCGTAGGGACCTGTAGGGTTGTGTAAGTGCCCGCAGGGGTTGGTAGGAGCTTGTAGGGTGCCATAAGGTTCCAGAGGGTTGTGTAGGGTTCCGTAGGGGCCTGTGGTGTTCCCTAGGGGCCTGTAGAGTCTCGTACGGTTCCGTAGGGGCCTGTGGTGTTCCCTAGGGTCCTGTAGAGTCTTGTACAGTTCCGTAGGGTCCTGTAGGTTTCCATAAGCGCCCGCAGAGGTCTGAAGGGGCCCGTCCTGTTCCGTAAGGATCCACAGGGCTCCATAGAGCTTCGTAGGTTTCCTAGAGGCCTGTAGAGTACCGCAGGAGCCAGTAGTGTTCTGTAGGGGCCCGTAGGGTTCCTTCCATAGGGGCTGGCAGTGTTCCGTAGGGGCCTCTAGGATTGTGTAAGTGCCCGCAGGAGTCTGTAGGAGTCTGTGGGTTTCTGTAAGGTTCTGGAGGGTTCTGCAGGGTTCCGTAGGGGCCCGTAGAGTTCCGTAGTGGCTGGTAAAGTTCCGTAGGGCCCTGTGGGGTTCTGTATGGAGCTGTAGGGTTCTGTAGGGGCCTGCAGGGTTCTGTAAGTGCCCGCAGGTGTCTGTAGGGTTCCGTAGGGGCCTGCAGGGTTTCGTAGGCACCTGCAGTGTTCTGTAGGAGCCCATAGGGTTTTAGTGAGGTTCCGTTGTGTTGCTAAGGGTCTTGTAGAGTGCTGTCGGGTCCTGGAGTATTCTGTAGGGTTCCAGAGGGGCTCGTAGGGTTCCGTCGAAATCTGTAGGGTTCCCTAGGGGCCCGTGGAGTCCCGTAGATTTCCGTAGGGACCTGTAGGGTTGTGTAAGTGCCCGCAGGGGTTGGTAGGAGCTTCTAGGGTGCCATAAGTTTCCAGAGGGTTGTGTAGGGTTCCGTAGGGGCCTGTGGTGTTCCCTAGGGGCCTGTAGAGTCTCGTACGGTTCCGTAGGGGCCTGTGGTGTTCCCTAGGGTCCTGTAGAGTCTTGTACAGTTCCGTAGGGTCCTGTAGGTTTCCATAAGCGCCCGCAGAGGTCTGAAGGGGCCCGTCCTGTTCCGTAAGGATCCACAGGGCTCCATAGAGCTTCGTAGGTTTCCTAGAGGCCTGTAGAGTACCGCAGGAGCCAGTAGTGTTCTGTAGGGGCCCGTAGGGTTCCTTCCATAGGGGCTGGCAGTGTTCCGTAGGGGCCTGTAGGGTTGTGTAAGTGCCCGCAGCAGTCTGTAGGAGTCTGTGGGATTCTGTAAGGTTCCGGAGGGTTCTGCAGGGTTCCGTAGGGGCCCGTAGAGTTCCGTAGTGGCTGGTAAAGTTCCGTAGGGCCCTGTGGGGTTCTGTATGGAGCTGTAGGGTTCCGTAGGGGCCTGCAGGGTTCTGTAAGTGCCCGCAGGTGTCTGTAGGGTTCCGTAGGGGCCTGCAGGGTTTCGTAGGCACCTGCAGTGTTCTGTAGGAGCCCATAGGGTTTTAGTGAGGTTCCGTTGTGTTGCTAAGGGTCTTGTAGAGTGCTGTCGGGTCCTGGAGTATTCTGTAGGGTTCCAGAGGGGCTCGTAGGGTTCCGTCGAAATCTGTAGGCTTCCCTAGGGGCCCGTGGAGTCCCGTAGATTTCCGTAGGGACCTGTAGGGTTGTGTAAGTGCCCGCAGGGGTTGGTAGGAGCTTGTAGGGTGCCATATGTTTCCGGAGGGTTGTGTAGGGTTCCGTAGGGGCCTGTGGTGTTCCCTAGGGGCCTGTAGAGTCTCGTACCGTTCCGTAGGGGCCTGTAGTGTTCCCTAGGGGCCTGTAGAGTCTCGTACAGTTCCGTAGGGTCCTGTAGGTTTCCATAAGCGCCCGCAGAGGTCTGAAGGGGCCCGTACTGTTCCGTAAGGATCCATAGGGTTCCGTAGAGCTTCGTAGGTTCCCTAGAGGCCTGTAGAGTACTGCGGGAGCCAGTAGTGTTCTGTAGGGGCCCGTAGGGTTCCTTCCATAGGGGCTGGCAGTGTTCCGTAGGGGCCTCTAGGGTTGTGTAAGTGCCTGCAGGAGTCTGTAGGAATCCGTGGGATTCTGTAAGGTTCCGGAGGGTTCTGCAGGGTTCCGTAGGGGCCCGTAGAGTTCGGTAGTGGCTGGTAAAGTTCCGTAGGGCCCTGTACCGTTCCGTAACTGCCTGCAAGGATCTTTAGGCTTCCGTAGGGGCTGGTAGGGTTCCATAAAGTTCCGTGGGTTCCTGCAGAGTTCTGCAAGTGCCCGCAAGGGCCTGTAGGGGCCCACAGTGTTTCTGTCTGGTTCCGTAGAGTTCCGTAGGGGCCATAGGTTTCCGTAGCGGCTGGTAGTATTCCGTAGGGGTCTGTAGGGTTCCCTAGGGGCCTGCAGTGTTCTGTAGGAGCCCATAGGGTTTTAGTGAGGTTCTGTTGTGTCGCTAAGGGTCTTGTAGAGTGCTGTCGGGTCCTGGAGTATTCTGTAGGGTTCCAGAGGGGCTCGTAGGGTTCCGTCAAAATCTGTAGGCTTCCCTAGGGGCCCATAGATTTCCGTAGGGACCTGTAGGGTTGTGTAAGTGCCCGCAGGGGTTGGTAGGAGCTTGTAGGGTGCCATAAGTTTCCAGAGGGTTGTGTAGGGTTCCGTAGGGGCCTGTGGTGTTCCCTAGGGGCCTGTAGAGTCTCGTACGGTTCCGTAGGGGCCTGTGGTGTTCCCTAGGGTCCTGTAGAGTCTTGTACAGTTCCGTAGGGTCCTGTAGGTTTCCATAAGCGCCCGCAGAGGTCTGAAGGGGCCCGTCCTGTTCCGTAAGGATCCACAGGGCTCCATAGAGCTTCGTAGGTTTCCTAGAGGCCTGTAGAGTACCGCAGGAGCCAGTAGTGTTCTGTAGGGGCCCGTAGGGTTCCTTCCATAGGGGCTGGCAGTGTTCCGTAGGGGCCTCTAGGATTGTGTAAGTGCCCGCAGCAGTCTGTAGGAGTCTGTGGGATTCTGTAAGGTTCCGGAGGGTTCTGCAGGGTTCTGTAGGGGCCCGTAGAGTTCCGTAGTGGCTGGTAAAGTTCCCTAGGGCCCTGTGGGGTTCTGTATGGACCTGTAGGGTTCCGTAGGGGCCTGCAGGGTTCTGTGAGTGCCCGCAGGTGTCTGTAGGGTTCCGTAGGGGCCTGCAGGGTTTCGTAGGCACCTGCAGTGTTCTGTAGGAGCCCATAGGGTTTTAGTGAGGTTCCGTTGTGTTGCTAAGGGTCTTGTAGAGTGCTGTCGGGTCCTGGAGTATTCTGTAGGGTTCCAGAGGGGCTCGTAGGGTTCCGTCAAAATCTGTAGGCTTCCCTAGGGGCCCATAGAGTCCCGTAGGGACCTGTAGGGTTGTGTAAGTGCCCGCAGGGGTTGGTAGGAGCTTGTAGGGTGCCATAAGTTTCCAGAGGGTTGTGTAGGGTTCCGTAGGGGCCTGTGGTGTTCCCTAGGGGCCTGTAGAGTCTCGTACGGTTCCGTAGGGGCCTGTGGTGTTCCCTAGGGGCCTGTAGAGTCTCGTACAGTTCCGTAGGGTCCTGTAGGTTTCCATAAGCGCCCGCAGAGGTCTGAAGGGGCCCGTCCTGTTCCGTAAGGATCCACAGGGCTCCATAGAGCTTCGTAGGTTTCCTAGAGGCCTGTAGAGTACCGCAGGAGCCAGTAGTGTTCTGTAGGGGCCCGTAGGGTTCCTTCCATAGGGGCTGGCAGTGTTCCGTAGGGGCCTCTAGGGTTGTGTAAGTGCCTGCAGGAGTCTGTAGTAATCCGTGGGATTCTGTAAGGTTCCGGAGGGTTCTACAGGGTTCCGTAGGGGCCCGTAGAGTTCGGTAGTGGCTGGTAAAGTTCCGTAGGGCCCTGTACCGTTCCGTAACTGCCTGCAAGGATCTTTAGGCTTCCGTAGGGGCTGGTAGGGTTCCATAAAGTTCCGTGGGTTCCTGCAGAGTTCTGCAAGTGCCCGCAAGGGCCTGTAGGGGCCCACAGTGTTTCTGTCTGGTTCCGTAGAGTTCCGTAGGGGCCATAGGTTTCCGTAGCGGCTGGTAGTATTCCGTAGGGGTCTGTAGGGTTCCCTAGGGGCCTGCAGTGTTCTGTAGGAGCCCATAGGGTTTTAGTGAGGTTCTGTTGTGTCGCTAAGGGTCTTGTAGAGTGCTGTCGGGTCCTGGAGTATTCTGTAGGGTTCCAGAGGGGCTCGTAGGGTTCCGTCAAAATCTGTAGGCTTCCCTAGGGGCCCATAGATTTCCGTAGGGACCTGTAGGGTTGTGTAAGTGCCCGCAGGGGTTGGTAGGAGCTTGTAGGGTGCCATAAGTTTCCAGAGGGTTGTGTAGGGTTCCGTAGGGGCCTGTGGTGTTCCCTAGGGGCCTGTAGAGTCTCGTACGGTTCCGTAGGGGCCTGTGGTGTTCCCTAGGGTCCTGTAGAGTCTTGTACAGTTCCGTAGGGTCCTGTAGGTTTCCATAAGCGCCCGCAGAGGTCTGAAGGGGCCCGTCCTGTTCCGTAAGGATCCACAGGGCTCCATAGAGCTTCGTAGGTTTCCTAGAGGCCTGTAGAGTACCGCAGGAGCCAGTAGTGTTCTGTAGGGGCCCGTAGGGTTCCTTCCATAGGGGCTGGCAGTGTTCCGTAGGGGCCTCTAGGATTGTGTAAGTGCCCGCAGCAGTCTGTAGGAGTCTGTGGGATTCTGTAAGGTTCCGGAGGGTTCTGCAGGGTTCCGTAGGGGCCCGTAGAGTTCCGTAGTGGCTGGTAAAGTTCCCTAGGGCCCTGTGGGGTTCTGTATGGACCTGTAGGGTTCCGTAGGGGCCTGCAGGGTTTCGTAGGCACCTGCAGTGTTCTGTAGGAGCCCATAGGGTTTTAGTGAGGTTCCGTTGTGTTGCTAAGGGTCTTGTAGAGTGCTGTCGGGTCCTGGAGTATTCTGTAGGGTTCCAGAGGGGCTCGTAGGGTTCCGTCGAAATCTGTAGGCTTCCCTAGGGGCCCGTGGAGTCCCGTAGATTTCCGTAGGGACCTGTAGGGTTGTGTAAGTGCCCGCAGGGGTTGGTAGGAGCTTCTAGGGTGCCATAAGTTTCCAGAGGGTTGTGTAGGGTTCCGTAGGGGCCTGTGGTGTTCCCTAGGGGCCTGTAGAGTCTCGTACCGTTCCGTAGGGGCCTGTAGTGTTCCCTAGGGGCCTGTAGAGTCTCGTACAGTTCCGTAGGGTCCTGTAGGTTTCCATAAGCGCCCGCAGAGGTCTGAAGGGGCCCGTACTGTTCCGTAAGGATCCACAGGGCTCCATATAGCTTCGTAGGTTTCCTAGAGGCCTGTAGAGTACCGCAGGAGCCAGTAGTGTTCTGTAGGGGCCCGTAGGGTTCCTTCCATAGGGGCTGGCAGTGTTCCGTAGGGGCCTCTAGGGTTGTGTAAGTGCCCGCAGCAGTCTGTAGGAGTCTGTGGGATTCTGTAAGGTTCCGGAGGGTTCTGCAGGGTTCCGTAGGGGCCCGTAGAGTTCCGTAGTGGCTGGTAAAGTTCCGTAGGGCCCTGTGGGGTTCTGTATGGACCTGTAGGGTTCCGTAGGGGCCTGCAGGGTTCTGTAAGTGCCCGCAGGTGTCTGTAGGGTTCCGTAGGGGCCTGCAGGGTTTCGTAGGCACCTGCAGTGTTCTGTAGGAGCCCATAGGGTTTTAGTGAGGTTCCGTTGTGTTGCTAAGGGTCTTGTAGAGTGCTGTCGGGTCCTGGAGTATTCTGTAGGGTTCCAGAGGGGCTCGTAGGGTTCCGTTGAAATCTGTAGGCTTCCCTAGGGGCCCATAGAGTCCCGTAGATTTCCGTAGGGGCCTGTAGGGTTGTGTAAGTGCCCGCAGGGGTTGGTAGGAGCTTGTAGGGTGCCATATGTTTCCGGAGGGTTGTGTAGGGTTCCGTAGGGGCCTGTGGTGTTCCCTAGGGGCCTGTAGAGTCTTGTACCGTTCCGTAGGGGCCTGTAGTGTTTCCTAGGGGCCTGTAGAGTCTCGTACAGTTCCGTAGGGTCCTGTAGGTTTCCATAAGCGCCCGCAGAGGTCTGAAGGGGCCCGTACTGTTCCGTAAGGATCCATAGGGTTCCGTAGAGCTTCGTAGGTTCCCTAGAGGCCTGTAGAGTACTGCAGGAGCCAGTAGTGTTCTGTAGGGGCCCGTAGGGTTCCTTCCATAGGGGCTGGCAGTGTTCCGTAGGGGCCTCTAGGGTTGTGTAAGTGCCTGCAGGAGTCTGTAGGAATCCGTGGGATTCTGTAAGGTTCCGGAGGGTTCTGCAGGGTTCCGTAGGGGCCCGTAGAGTTCGGTAGTGGCTGGTAAAGTTCCGTAGGGCCCTGTACCGTTCCGTAACTGCCTGCAAGGATCTTTAGGCTTCCGTAGGGGCTGGTAGGGTTCCATAAAGTTCCGTGGGTTCCTGCAGAGTTCTGCAAGTGCCCGCAAGGGCCTGTAGGGGCCCACAGTGTTTCTGTCTGGTTCCGTAGAGTTCCGTAGGGGCCATAGGTTTCCGTAGCGGCTGGTAGTATTCCGTAGGGGTCTGTAGGGTTCCCTAGGGGCCTGCAGTGTTCTGTAGGAGCCCATAGGGTTTTAGTGAGGTTCTGTTGTGTCGCTAAGGGTCTTGTAGAGTGCTGTCGGGTCCTGGAGTATTCTGTAGGGTTCCAGAGGGGCTCGTAGGGTTCCGTCAAAATCTGTAGGCTTCCCTAGGGGCCCATAGATTTCCGTAGGGACCTGTAGGGTTGTGTAAGTGCCCGCAGGGGTTGGTAGGAGCTTGTAGGGTGCCATAAGTTTCCAGAGGGTTGTGTAGGGTTCCGTAGGGGCCTGTGGTGTTCCCTAGGGGCCTGTAGAGTCTCGTACGGTTCCGTAGGGGCCTGTGGTGTTCCCTAGGGTCCTGTAGAGTCTTGTACAGTTCCGTAGGGTCCTGTAGGTTTCCATAAGCGCCCGCAGAGGTCTGAAGGGGCCCGTCCTGTTCCGTAAGGATCCACAGGGCTCCATAGAGCTTCGTAGGTTTCCTAGAGGCCTGTAGAGTACCGCAGGAGCCAGTAGTGTTCTGTAGGGGCCCGTAGGGTTCCTTCCATAGGGGCTGGCAGTGTTCCGTAGGGGCCTCTAGGATTGTGTAAGTGCCCGCAGCAGTCTGTAGGAGTCTGTGGGATTCTGTAAGGTTCCGGAGGGTTCTGCAGGGTTCCGTAGGGGCCCGTAGAGTTCCGTAGTGGCTGGTAAAGTTCCGTAGGGCCCTGTGGGGTTCTGTATGGAGCTGTAGGGTTCCGTAGGGGCCTGCAGGGTTCTGTAAGTGCCCGCAGGTGTCTGTAGGGTTCCGTAGGGGCCTGCAGGGTTTCGTAGGCACCTGCAGTGTTCTGTAGGAGCCCATAGGGTTTTAGTGAGGTTCCGTTGTGTTGCTAAGGGTCTTGTAGAGTGCTGTCGGGTCCTGGAGTATTCTGTAGGGTTCCAGAGGGGCTCGTAGGGTTCCGTCGAAATCTGTAGGCTTCCCTAGGGGCCCGTGGAGTCCCGTAGATTTCCGTAGGGACCTGTAGGGTTGTGTAAGTGCCCGCAGGGGTTGGTAGGAGCTTCTAGGGTGCCATAAGTTTCCAGAGGGTTGTGTAGGGTTCCGTAGGGGCCTGTGGTGTTCCCTAGGGGCCTGTAGAGTCTCGTACCATTCCGTAGGGGCCTGTAGTGTTCCCTAGGGGCCTGTAGAGTCTCGTACAGTTCCGTAGGGTCCTGTAGGTTTCCATAAGCGCCCGCAGAGGTCTGAAGGGGCCCGTACTGTTCCGTAAGGATCCACAGGGCTCCATATAGCTTCGTAGGTTTCCTAGAGGCCTGTAGAGTACCGCAGGAGCCAGTAGTGTTCTGTAGGGGCCCGTAGGGTTCCTTCCATAGGGGCTGGCAGTGTTCCGTAGGGGCCTCTAGGGTTGTGTAAGTGCCCGCAGCAGTCTGTAGGAGTCTGTGGGATTCTGTAAGGTTCCGGAGGGTTCTGCAGGGTTCCGTAGGGGCCCGTAGAGTTCCGTAGTGGCTGGTAAAGTTCCCTAGGGCCCTGTGGGGTTCTGTATGGACCTGTAGGGTTCCGTAGGGGCCTGCAGGGTTCTGTAAGTGCCCGCAGGTGTCTGTAGGGTTCCGTAGGGGCCTGCAGGGTTTCGTAGGCACCTGCAGTGTTCTGTAGGAGCCCATAGGGTTTTAGTGAGGTTCCGTTGTGTTGCTAAGGGTCTTGTAGAGTGCTGTCGGGTCCTGGAGTATTCTGTAGGGTTCCAGAGGGGCTCGTAGGGTTCCGTTGAAATCTGTAGGCTTCCCTAGGGGCCCATAGAGTCCCGTAGATTTCCGTAGGGGCCTGTAGGGTTGTGTAAGTGCCCGCAGGGGTTGGTAGGAGCTTGTAGGGTGCCATATGTTTCCGGAGGGTTCTGTAGGGTTCCGTAGGGGCCTGTGGTGTTCCCTAGGGGCCTGTAGAGTCTTGTACCGTTCCGTAGGGGCCTGTAGTGTTTCCTAGGGGCCTGTAGAGTCTCGTACAGTTCCGTAGGGTCCTGTAGGTTTCCATAAGCGCCCGCAGAGGTCTGAAGGGGCCCGTACTGTTCCGTAAGGATCCATAGGGTTCCGTAGAGCTTCGTAGGTTCCCTAGAGGCCTGTAGAGTACTGCAGGAGCCAGTAGTGTTCTGTAGGGGCCCGTAGGGTTCCTTCCATAGGGGCTGGCAGTGTTCCGTAGGGGCCTCTAGGGTTGTGTAAGTGCCTGCAGGAGTCTGTAGGAATCCGTGGGATTCTGTAAGGTTCCGGAGGGTTCTGCAGGGTTCCGTAGGGGCCCGTAGAGTTCCGTTGTGGCTGGTAAAGTTCCGTAGGGCCCTGTACCGTTCCGTAACTGCCTGCAAGGATCTTTAGGCTTCCGTAGGGGCTGGTAGGGTTCCATAAAGTTCCGTGGGTTCCTGCAGAGTTCTGCAAGTGCCCGCAAGGGCCTGTAGGGGCCCACAGTGTTTCTGTCTGGTTCCGTAGAGTTCCGTAGGGGCCATAGGTTTCCGTAGCGGCTGGTAGTATTCCGTAGGGGTCTGTAGGGTTCCTTAGGGGCCTGCAGTGTTCTGTAGGAGCCCATAGGGTTTTAGTGAGGTTCTGTTGTGTCGCTAAGGGTCTTGTAGAGTGCTGTCGGGTCCTGGAGTATTCTGTAGGGTTCCAGAGGGGCTCGTAGGGTTCCGTTGAAATCTGTAGGGTTCCCTAGGGGCCCATAGAGTCCCGTAGGGACCTGTAGGGTTGTGTAAGTGCCCGCAGGGGTTGGTAGGAGCTTGTAGGGTGCCATAAGTTTCCAGAGGGTTGTGTAGGGTTCCGTAGGGGCCTGTGGTGTTCCCTAGGGGCCTCTAGAGTCTCGTACCGTTCCGTAGGGGCCTGTGGTGTTCCCTAGGGTCCTGTAGAGTCTTGTACAGTACCGTAGGGTCCTGTAGGTTTCCATAAGCGCCCGCAGAGGTCTGAAGGGGCCCGTCCTGTTCCGTAAGGATCCACAGGGCTCCATAGAGCTTCGTAGGTTTCCTAGAGGCCTGTAGAGTACCGCAGGAGCCAGTAGTGTTCTGTAGGGGCCCGTAGGGTTCCTTCCATAGGGGCTGGCAGTGTTCCGTAGGGGCCTCTAGGATTGTGTAAGTGCCCGCAGGAGTCTGTAGGAGTCTGTGGGATTCTGTAAGGTTCCGGAGGGTTCTGCAGGGTTCCGTAGGGGCCCGTAGAGTTCCGTAGTGGCTGGTAAAGTTCCCTAGGGCCCTGTGGGGTTCTGTATGGAGCTGTAGGGTTCCGTAGGGGCCTGCAGGGTTCTGTAAGTGCCCGCAGGTGTCTGTAGGGTTCCGTAGGGGCCTGCAGGGTTTCGTAGGCACCTGCAGTGTTCTGTAGGAGCCCATAGGGTTTTAGTGAGGTTCCGTTGTGTTGCTAAGGGTCTTGTAGAGTGCTGTCGGGTCCTGGAGTATTCTGTAGGGTTCCAGAGGGGCTCGTAGGGTTCCGTTGAAATCTGTAGGCTTCCCTAGGGGCCCATAGAGTCCCGTAGATTTCCGTAGGGGCCTGTAGGGTTGTGTAAGTGCCCGCAGGGGTTGGTAGGAGCTTGTAGGGTGCCATATGTTTCCGGAGGGTTGTGTAGGGTTCCGTAGGGGCCTGTGGTGTTCCCTAGGGGCCTGTAGAGTCTTGTACCGTTCCGTAGGGGCCTGTAGTGTTTCCTAGGGGCCTGTAGAGTCTCGTACAGTTCCGTAGGGTCCTGTAGGTTTCCATAAGCGCCCGCAGAGGTCTGAAGGGGCCCGTACTGTTCCGTAAGGATCCATAGGGTTCCGTAGAGCTTCGTAGGTTCCCTAGAGGCCTGTAGAGTACTGCAGGAGCCAGTAGTGTTCTGTAGGGGCCCGTAGGGTTCCTTCCATAGGGGCTGGCAGTGTTCCGTAGGGGCCTCTAGGGTTGTGTAAGTGCCTGCAGGAGTCTGTAGGAATCCGTGGGATTCTGTAAGGTTCCGGAGGGTTCTGCAGGGTTCCGTAGGGGCCCGTAGAGTTCGGTAGTGGCTGGTAAAGTTCCGTAGGGCCCTGTACCGTTCCGTAACTGCCTGCAAGGATCTTTAGGCTTCCGTAGGGGCTGGTAGGGTTCCATAAAGTTCCGTGGGTTCCTGCAGAGTTCTGCAAGTGCCCGCAAGGGCCTGTAGGGGCCCACAGTGTTTCTGTCTGGTTCCGTAGAGTTCCGTAGGGGCCATAGGTTTCCGTAGCGGCTGGTAGTATTCCGTAGGGGTCTGTAGGGTTCCCTAGGGGCCTGCAGTGTTCTGTAGGAGCCCATAGGGTTTTAGTGAGGTTCTGTTGTGTCGCTAAGGGTCTTGTAGAGTGCTGTCGGGTCCTGGAGTATTCTGTAGGGTTCCAGAGGGGCTCGTAGGGTTCCGTCAAAATCTGTAGGCTTCCCTAGGGGCCCATAGATTTCCGTAGGGACCTGTAGGGTTGTGTAAGTGCCCGCAGGGGTTGGTAGGAGCTTGTAGGGTGCCATAAGTTTCCAGAGGGTTGTGTAGGGTTCCGTAGGGGCCTGTGGTGTTCCCTAGGGGCCTGTAGAGTCTCGTACGGTTCCGTAGGGGCCTGTGGTGTTCCCTAGGGTCCTGTAGAGTCTTGTACAGTTCCGTAGGGTCCTGTAGGTTTCCATAAGCGCCCGCAGAGGTCTGAAGGGGCCCGTCCTGTTCCGTAAGGATCCACAGGGCTCCATAGAGCTTCGTAGGTTTCCTAGAGGCCTGTAGAGTACCGCAGGAGCCAGTAGTGTTCTGTAGGGGCCCGTAGGGTTCCTTCCATAGGGGCTGGCAGTGTTCCGTAGGGGCCTCTAGGATTGTGTAAGTGCCCGCAGCAGTCTGTAGGAGTCTGTGGGATTCTGTAAGGTTCCGGAGGGTTCTGCAGGGTTCCGTAGGGGCCCGTAGAGTTCCGTAGTGGCTGGTAAAGTTCCGTAGGGCCCTGTGGGGTTCTGTATGGAGCTGTAGGGTTCCGTAGGGGCCTGCAGGGTTCTGTAAGTGCCCGCAGGTGTCTGTAGGGTTCCGTAGGGGCCTGCAGGGTTTCGTAGGCACCTGCAGTGTTCTGTAGGAGCCCATAGGGTTTTAGTGAGGTTCCGTTGTGTTGCTAAGGGTCTTGTAGAGTGCTGTCGGGTCCTGGAGTATTCTGTAGGGTTCCAGAGGGGCTCGTAGGGTTCCGTTGAAATCTGTAGGCTTCCCTAGGGGCCCATAGAGTCCCGTAGATTTCCGTAGGGGCCTGTAGGGTTGTGTAAGTGCCCGCAGGGGTTGGTAGGAGCTTCTAGGGTGCCATAAGTTTCCAGAGGGTTGTGTAGGGTTCCGTAGGGGCCTGTGGTGTTCCCTAGGGGCCTGTAGAGTCTCGTACGGTTCCGTAGGGGCCTGTAGTGTTCCCTAGGGGCCTGTAGAGTCTCGTACAGTTCCGTAGGGTCCTGTAGGTTTCCATAAGCGCCCGCAGAGGTCTGAAGGGGCCCGTACTGTTCCGTAAGGATCCACAGGGCTCCATATAGCTTCGTAGGTTTCCTAGAGGCCTGTAGAGTACCGCAGGAGCCAGTAGTGTTCTGTAGGGGCCCGTAGGGTTCCTTCCATAGGGGCTGGCAGTGTTCCGTAGGGGCCTCTAGGGTTGTGTAAGTGCCCGCAGCAGTCTGTAGGAGTCTGTGGGATTCTGTAAGGTTCCGGAGGGTTCTGCAGGGTTCCGTAGGGGCCCGTAGAGTTCCGTAGTGGCTGGTAAAGTTCCCTAGGGCCCTGTGGGGTTCTGTATGGACCTGTAGGGTTCCGTAGGGGCCTGCAGGGTTCTGTAAGTGCCCGCAGGTGTCTGTAGGGTTCCGTAGGGGCCTGCAGGGTTTCGTAGGCACCTGCAGTGTTCTGTAGGAGCCCATAGGGTTTTAGTGAGGTTCCGTTGTGTTGCTAAGGGTCTTGTAGAGTGCTGTCGGGTCCTGGAGTATTCTGTAGGGTTCCAGAGGGGCTCGTAGGGTTCCGTTGAAATCTGTAGGCTTCCCTAGGGGCCCATAGAGTCCCGTAGATTTCCGTAGGGGCCTGTAGGGTTGTGTAAGTGCCCGCAGGGGTTGGTAGGAGCTTGTAGGGTGCCATATGTTTCCGGAGGGTTCTGTAGGGTTCCGTAGGGGCCTGTGGTGTTCCCTAGGGGCCTGTAGAGTCTTGTACCGTTCCGTAGGGGCCTGTAGTGTTTCCTAGGGGCCTGTAGAGTCTCGTACAGTTCCGTAGGGTCCTGTAGGTTTCCATAAGCACCCGCAGAGGTCTGAAGGGGCCCGTACTGTTCCGTAAGGATCCATAGGGTTCCGTAGAGCTTCGTAGGTTCCCTAGAGGCCTGTAGAGTACTGCAGGAGCCAGTAGTGTTCTGTAGGGGCCCGTAGGGTTCCTTCCATAGGGGCTGGCAGTGTTCCGTAGGGGCCTCTAGGGTTGTGTAAGTGCCTGCAGGAGTCTGTAGGAATCCGTGGGATTCTGTAAGGTTCCGGAGGGTTCTGCAGGGTTCCGTAGGGGCCCGTAGAGTTCCGTAGTGGCTGGTAAAGTTCCGTAGGGCCCTGTACCGTTCCGTAACTGCCTGCAAGGATCTTTAGGCTTCCGTAGGGGCTGGTAGGGTTCCATAAAGTTCCGTGGGTTCCTGCAGAGTTCTGCAAGTGCCCGCAAGGGCCTGTAGGGGCCCACAGTGTTTCTGTCTGGTTCCGTAGAGTTCCGTAGGGGCCATAGGTTTCCGTAGCGGCTGGTAGTATTCCGTAGGGGTCTGTAGGGTTCCTTAGGGGCCTGCAGTGTTCTGTAGGAGCCCATAGGGTTTTAGTGAGGTTCTGTTGTGTCGCTAAGGGTCTTGTAGAGTGCTGTCGGGTCCTGGAGTATTCTGTAGGGTTCCAGAGGGGCTCGTAGGGTTCCGTTGAAATCTGTAGGCTTCCCTAGGGGCCCATAGAGTCCCGTAGGGACCTGTAGGGTTGTGTAAGTGCCCGCAGGGGTTGGTAGGAGCTTGTAGGGTGCCATAAGTTTCCAGAGGGTTGTGTAGGGTTCCGTAGGGGCCTGTGGTGTTCCCTAGGGGCCTCTAGAGTCTCGTACGGTTCCGTAGGGGCCTGTGGTGTTCCCTAGGGTCCTGTAGAGTCTTGTACAGTACCGTAGGGTCCTGTAGGTTTCCATAAGCGCCCGCAGAGGTCTGAAGGGGCCCGTCCTGTTCCGTAAGGATCCACAGGGCTCCATAGAGCTTCGTAGGTTTCCTAGAGGCCTGTAGAGTACCGCAGGAGCCAGTAGTGTTCTGTAGGGGCCCGTAGGGTTCCTTCCATAGGGGCTGGCAGTGTTCCGTAGGGGCCTCTAGGATTGTGTAAGTGCCCGCAGGAGTCTGTAGGAGTCTGTGGGATTCTGTAAGGTTCCGGAGGGTTCTGCAGGGTTCCGTAGGGGCCCGTAGAGTTCCGTAGTGGCTGGTAAAGTTCCCTAGGGCCCTGTGGGGTTCTGTATGGAGCTGTAGGGTTCCGTAGGGGCCTGCAGGGTTCTGTAAGTGCCCGCAGGTGTCTGTAGGGTTCCGTAGGGGCCTGCAGGGTTTCGTAGGCACCTGCAGTGTTCTGTAGGAGCCCATAGGGTTTTAGTGAGGTTCCGTTGTGTTGCTAAGGGTCTTGTAGAGTGCTGTCGGGTCCTGGAGTATTCTGTAGGGTTCCAGAGGGGCTCGTAGGGTTCCGTTGAAATCTGTAGGCTTCCCTAGGGGCCCATAGAGTCCCGTAGATTTCCGTAGGGGCCTGTAGGGTTGTGTAAGTGCCCGCAGGGGTTGGTAGGAGCTTGTAGGGTGCCATATGTTTCCGGAGGGTTGTGTAGGGTTCCGTAGGGGCCTGTGGTGTTCCCTAGGGGCCTGTAGAGTCTCGTACCGTTCCGTAGGGGCCTGTAGTGTTCCCTAGGGGCCTGTAGAGTCTTGTACAGTTCCGTAGGGTCCTGTAGGTTTCCATAAGCGCCCGCAGAGGTCTGAAGGGGCCCGTACTGTTCCGTAAGGATCCACAGGGCTCCATAGAGCTTCGTAGGTTTCCTAGAGGCCTGTAGAGTACCGCAGGAGCCAGTAGTGTTCTGTAGGGGCCCGTAGGGTTCCTTCCATAGGGGCTGGCAGTGTTCCGTAGGGGCCTCTAGGGTTGTGTAAGTGCCCGCAGCAGTCTGTAGGAGTCTGTGGGATTCTGTAAGGTTCCGGAGGGTTCTGCAGGGTTCCGTAGGGGCCCGTAGAGTTCCGTAGTGGCTGGTAAAGTTCCGTAGGGCCCTGTGGGGTTCTGTATGGACCTGTAGGGTTCCGTAGGGGCCTGCAGGGTTCTGTAAGTGCCCGCAGGTGTCTGTAGGGTTCCGTAGGGGCCTGCAGGGTTTCGTAGGCACCTGCAGTGTTCTGTAGGAGCCCATAGGGTTTTAGTGAGGTTCCGTTGTGTTGCTAAGGGTCTTGTAGAGTGCTGTCGGGTCCTGGAGTATTCTGTAGGGTTCCAGAGGGGCTCGTAGGGTTCCGTTGAAATCTGTAGGCTTCCCTAGGGGCCCATAGAGTCCCGTAGATTTCCGTAGGGGCCTGTAGGGTTGTGTAAGTGCCCGCAGGGGTTGGTAGGAGCTTGTAGGGTGCCATATGTTTCCGGAGGGTTCTGTAGGGTTCCGTAGGGGCCTGTGGTGTTCCCTAGGGGCCTGTAGAGTCTTGTACAGTTCCGTAGGGTCCTGTAGGTTTCCATAAGCGCCCGCAGAGGTCTGAAGGGGCCCGTACTGTTCCGTAAGGATCCACAGGGCTCCATAGAGCTTCGTAGGTTTCCTAGAGGCCTGTAGAGTACCGCAGGAGCCAGTAGTGTTCTGTAGGGGCCCGTAGGGTTCCTTCCATAGGGGCTGGCAGTGTTCCGTAGGGGCCTCTAGGGTTGTGTAAGTGCCCGCAGCAGTCTGTAGGAGTCTGTGGGATTCTGTAAGGTTCCGGAGGGTTCTGCAGGGTTCCGTAGGGGCCCGTAGAGTTCCGTAGTGGCTGGTAAAGTTCCGTAGGGCCCTGTGGGGTTCTGTATGGACCTGTAGGGTTCCGTAGGGGCCTGCAGGGTTCTGTAAGTGCCCGCAGGTGTCTGTAGGGTTCCGTAGGGGCCTGCAGGGTTTCGTAGGCACCTGCAGTGTTCTGTAGGAGCCCATAGGGTTTTAGTGAGGTTCCGTTGTGTTGCTAAGGGTCTTGTAGAGTGCTGTCGGGTCCTGGAGTATTCTGTAGGGTTCCAGAGGGGCTCGTAGGGTTCCGTTGAAATCTGTAGGCTTCCCTAGGGGCCCATAGAGTCCCGTAGATTTCCGTAGGGGCCTGTAGGGTTGTGTAAGTGCCCGCAGGGGTTGGTAGGAGCTTGTAGGGTGCCATATGTTTCCGGAGGGTTCTGTAGGGTTCCGTAGGGGCCTGTGGTGTTCCCTAGGGGCCTGTAGAGTCTTGTACCGTTCCATAGGGGCCTGTAGTGTTTCCTAGGGGCCTGTAGAGTCTCGTACAGTTCCGTAGGGTCCTGTAGGTTTCCATAAGCGCCCGCAGAGGTCTGAAGGGGCCCGTACTGTTCCGTAAGGATCCATAGGGTTCCGTAGAGCTTCGTAGGTTCCCTAGAGGCCTGTAGAGTACTGCAGGAGCCAGTAGTGTTCTGTAGGGGCCCGTAGGGTTCCTTCCATAGGGGCTGGCAGTGTTCCGTAGGGGCCTCTAGGGTTGTGTAAGTGCCTGCAGGAGTCTGTAGGAATCCGTGGGATTCTGTAAGGTTCCGGAGGGTTCTGCAGGGTTCCGTAGGGGCCCGTAGAGTTCCGTAGTGGCTGGTAAAGTTCCGTAGGGCCCTGTACCGTTCCGTAACTGCCTGCAAGGATCTTTAGGCTTCCGTAGGGGCTGGTAGGGTTCCATAAAGTTCCGTGGGTTCCTGCAGAGTTCTGCAAGTGCCCGCAAGGGCCTGTAGGGGCCCACAGTGTTTCTGTCTGGTTCCGTAGAGTTCCGTAGGGGCCATAGGTTTCCGTAGCGGCTGGTAGTATTCCGTAGGGGTCTGTAGGGTTCCTTAGGGGCCTGCAGTGTTCTGTAGGAGCCCATAGGGTTTTAGTGAGGTTCTGTTGTGTCGCTAAGGGTCTTGTAGAGTGCTGTCGGGTCCTGGAGTATTCTGTAGGGTTCCAGAGGGGCTCGTAGGGTTCCGTTGAAATCTGTAGGGTTCCCTAGGGGCCCATAGAGTCCCGTAGGGACCTGTAGGGTTGTGTAAGTGCCCGCAGGGGTTGGTAGGAGCTTGTAGGGTGCCATAAGTTTCCAGAGGGTTGTGTAGGGTTCCGTAGGGGCCTGTGGTGTTCCCTAGGGGCCTCTAGAGTCTCGTACCGTTCCGTAGGGGCCTGTGGTGTTCCCTAGGGTCCTGTAGAGTCTTGTACAGTACCGTAGGGTCCTGTAGGTTTCCATAAGCGCCCGCAGAGGTCTGAAGGGGCCCGTCCTGTTCCGTAAGGATCCACAGGGCTCCATAGAGCTTCGTAGGTTTCCTAGAGGCCTGTAGAGTACCGCAGGAGCCAGTAGTGTTCTGTAGGGGCCCGTAGGGTTCCTTCCATAGGGGCTGGCAGTGTTCCGTAGGGGCCTCTAGGATTGTGTAAGTGCCCGCAGGAGTCTGTAGGAGTCTGTGGGATTCTGTAAGGTTCCGGAGGGTTCTGCAGGGTTCCGTAGGGGCCCGTAGAGTTCCGTAGTGGCTGGTAAAGTTCCCTAGGGCCCTGTGGGGTTCTGTATGGAGCTGTAGGGTTCCGTAGGGGCCTGCAGGGTTCTGTAAGTGCCCGCAGGTGTCTGTAGGGTTCCGTAGGGGCCTGCAGGGTTTCGTAGGCACCTGCAGTGTTCTGTAGGAGCCCATAGGGTTTTAGTGAGGTTCCGTTGTGTTGCTAAGGGTCTTGTAGAGTGCTGTCGGGTCCTGGAGTATTCTGTAGGGTTCCAGAGGGGCTCGTAGGGTTCCGTTGAAATCTGTAGGCTTCCCTAGGGGCCCATAGAGTCCCGTAGATTTCCGTAGGGGCCTGTAGGGTTGTGTAAGTGCCCGCAGGGGTTGGTAGGAGCTTGTAGGGTGCCATATGTTTCCGGAGGGTTGTGTAGGGTTCCGTAGGGGCCTGTGGTGTTCCCTAGGGGCCTGTAGAGTCTCGTACGGTTCCGTAGGGGCCTGTAGTGTTCCCTAGGGGCCTGTAGAGTCTTGTACAGTTCCGTAGGGTCCTGTAGGTTTCCATAAGCGCCCGCAGAGGTCTGAAGGGGCCCGTACTGTTCCGTAAGGATCCACAGGGCTCCATAGAGCTTCGTAGGTTTCCTAGAGGCCTGTAGAGTACCGCAGGAGCCAGTAGTGTTCTGTAGGGGCCCGTAGGGTTCCTTCCATAGGGGCTGGCAGTGTTCCGTAGGGGCCTCTAGGGTTGTGTAAGTGCCCGCAGCAGTCTGTAGGAGTCTGTGGGATTCTGTAAGGTTCCGGAGGGTTCTGCAGGGTTCCGTAGGGGCCCGTAGAGTTCCGTAGTGGCTGGTAAAGTTCCGTAGGGCCCTGTGGGGTTCTGTATGGACCTGTAGGGTTCCGTAGGGGCCTGCAGGGTTCTGTAAGTGCCCGCAGGTGTCTGTAGGGTTCCGTAGGGGCCTGCAGGGTTTCGTAGGCACCTGCAGTGTTCTGTAGGAGCCCATAGGGTTTTAGTGAGGTTCCGTTGTGTTGCTAAGGGTCTTGTAGAGTGCTGTCGGGTCCTGGAGTATTCTGTAGGGTTCCAGAGGGGCTCGTAGGGTTCCGTTGAAATCTGTAGGCTTCCCTAGGGGCCCATAGAGTCCCGTAGATTTCCGTAGGGGCCTGTAGGGTTGTGTAAGTGCCCGCAGGGGTTGGTAGGAGCTTGTAGGGTGCCATATGTTTCCGGAGGGTTGTGTAGGGTTCCGTAGGGGCCTGTGGTGTTCCCTAGGGGCCTGTAGAGTCTCGTACCGTTCCGTAGGGGCCTGTAGTGTTCCCTAGGGGCCTGTAGAGTCTCGTACAGTTCCGTAGGGTCCTGTAGGTTTCCATAAGCGCCCGCAGAGGTCTGAAGGGGCCCGTACTGTTCCGTAAGGATCCATAGGGTTCCGTAGAGCTTCGTAGGTTCCCTAGAGGCCTGTAGAGTACTGCAGGAGCCAGTAGTGTTCTGTAGGGGCCCGTAGGGTTCCTTCCATAGGGGCTGGCAGTGTTCCGTAGGGGCCTCTAGGGTTGTGTAAGTGCCTGCAGGAGTCTGTAGGAATCCGTGGGATTCTGTAAGGTTCCGGAGGGTTCTGCAGGGTTCCGTAGGGGCCCGTAGAGTTCCGTAGTGGCTGGTAAAGTTCCGTAGGGCCCTGTACCGTTCCGTAACTGCCTGCAAGGATCTTTAGGCTTCCGTAGGGGCTGGTAGGGTTCCATAAAGTTCCGTGGGTTCCTGCAGAGTTCTGCAAGTGCCCGCAAGGGCCTGTAGGGGCCCACAGTGTTTCTGTCAGGTTCCGTAGAGTTCCGTAGGGGCCATAGGTTTCCGTAGCGGCTGGTAGTATTCCGTAGGGGTCTGTAGGGTTCCATAGGCACCTGCAGTGTTCTGTAGGAGCCCATAGGGTTTTAGTGAGGTTCTGTTGTGTCGCTAAGGGTCTTGTAGAGTGCTGTCGGGTCCTGGAGTATTCTGTAGGGTTCCAGAGGGGCTCGTAGGGTTCCGTCGAAATCTGTAGGGTTCCCTAGGGGCCCATAGAGTCCCGTAGGGGCCTGTAGGGTTGTGTAAGTGCCCGCAGGGGTTGGTAGGAGCTTGTAGGGTGCCATAAGTTTCCAGAGGGTTGTGTAGGGTTCCGTAGGGGCCTGTGGTGTTCCCTAGGGGCCTCTAGAGTCTCGTACCGTTCCGTAGGGGCCTGTGGTGTTCCCTAGGGTCCTGTAGAGTCTTGTACAGTTCCGTAGGGTCCTGTAGGTTTCCATAAGCGCCCGCAGAGGTCTGAAGGGGCCCGTCCTGTTCCGTAAGGATCCACAGGGCTCCATAGAGCTTCGTAGGTTTCCTAGAGGCCTGTAGAGTACCGCAGGAGCCAGTAGTGTTCTGTAGGGGCCCGTAGGGTTCCTTCCATAGGGGCTGGCAGTGTTCCGTAGGGGCCTCTAGGGTTGTGTAAGTGCCCGCAGGAGTCTGTAGGAGTCTGTGGGATTCTGTAAGGTTCCGGAGGGTTCTGCAGGGTTCCGTAGGGGCCCGTAGAGTTCCGTAGTGGCTGGTAAAGTTCCCTAGGGCCCTGTGGGGTTCTGTATGGACCTGTAGGGTTCCGTAGGGGCCTGCAGGGTTCTGTAAGTGCCCGCAGGTGTCTGTAGGGTTCCGTAGGGGCCTGCAGGGTTTCGTAGGCACCTGCAGTGTTCTGTAGGAGCCCATAGGGTTTTAGTGAGGTTCCGTTGTGTTGCTAAGGGTCTTGTAGAGTGCTGTCGGGTCCTGGAGTATTCTGTAGGGTTCCAGAGGGGCTCGTAGGGTTCCGTCAAAATCTGTAGGCTTCCCTAGGGGCCCATAGAGTCCCGTAGATTTCCGTAGGGGCCTGTAGGGTTGTGTAAGTGCCCGCAGGGGTTGGTAGGAGCTTGTAGGGTGCCATAAGTTTCCACAGGGTTGTGTAGGGTTCCGTAGGGGCCTGTGGTGTTCCCTAGGGGCCTGTAGAGTCTCGTACCGTTCCGTAGGGGCCTGTAGTGTTCCCTAGGGGCCTGTAGAGTCTCGTACAGTTCCGTAGGGTCCTGTAGGTTTCCATAAGCACCCGCAGAGGTCTGAAGGGGCCCGTACTGTTCCGTAAGGATCCATAGGGTTCCGTAGAGCTTCGTAGGTTCCCTAGAGGCCTGTAGAGTACTGCAGGAGCCAGTAGTGTTCTGTAGGGGCCCGTAGGGTTCCTTCCATAGGGGCTGGCAGTGTTCCGTAGGGGCCTCTAGGGTTGTGTAAGTGCCTGCAGGAGTCTGTAGGAATCCGTGGGATTCTGTAAGGTTCCGGAGGGTTCTGCAGGGTTCCGTAGGGGCCCGTAGAGTTCCGTAGTGGCTGGTAAAGTTCCGTAGGGCCCTGTACCGTTCCGTAACTGCCTGCAAGGATCTTTAGGCTTCCGTAGGGGCTGGTAGGGTTCCATAAAGTTCCGTGGGTTCCTGCAGAGTTCTGCAAGCGCCCGCAAGGGCCTGTAGGGGCCCACAGTGTTTCTGTCTGGTTCCGTAGAGTTCCGTAGGGGCCATAGGTTTCCGTAGCGGCTGGTAGTATTCCGTAGGGGTCTGTAGGGTTCCCTAGGGGCCTGCAGTGTTCTGTAGGAGCCCATAGGGTTTTAGTGAGGTTCTGTTGTGTCGCTAAGGGTCTTGTAGAGTGCTGTCGGGTCCTGGAGTATTCTGTAGGGTTCCAGAGGGGCTCGTAGGGTTCCGTCAAAATCTGTAGGCTTCCCTAGGGGCCCATAGATTTCCGTAGGGACCTGTAGGGTTGTGTAAGTGCCCGCAGGGGTTGGTAGGAGCTTGTAGGGTGCCATAAGTTTCCAGAGGGTTGTGTAGGGTTCCGTAGGGGCCTGTGGTGTTCCCTAGGGGCCTGTAGAGTCTCATACAGTTCCGTAGGGTCCTGTAGGTTTCCATAAGCGCCCGCAGAGGTCTGAAGGGGCCCGTACTGTTCCGTAAGGATCCACAGGGCTCCATAGAGCTTCGTAGGTTTCCTAGAGGCCTGTAGAGTACCGCAGGAGCCAGTAGTGTTCTGTAGGGGCCCGTAGGGTTCCTTCCATAGGGGCTGGCAGTGTTCCGTAGGGGCCTCTAGGGTTGTGTAAGTGCCCGCAGCAGTCTGTAGGAGTCTGTGGGATTCTGTAAGGTTCCGGAGGGTTCTGCAGGGTTCCGTAGGGGCCCGTAGAGTTCCGTAGTGGCTGGTAAAGTTCCCTAGGGCCCTGTGGGGTTCTGTATGGAGCTGTAGGGTTCCGTAGGGGCCTGCAGGGTTCTGTAAGTGCCCGCAGGGGTCTGTAGGGTTCCGTAGGGGCCTGCAGGGTTTCGTAGGCACCTGCAGTGTTCTGTAGGAGCCCATAGGGTTTTAGTGAGGTTCCGTTGTGTTGCTAAGGGTCTTGTAGAGTGCTGTCGGGTCCTGGAGTATTCTGTAGGGTTCCAGAGGGGCTCGTAGGGTTCCGTTGAAATCTGTAGGCTTCCCTAGGGGCCCATAGAGTCCCGTAGATTTCCGTAGGGGCCTGTAGGGTTGTGTAAGTGCCCGCAGGGGTTGGTAGGAGCTTGTAGGGTGCCATATGTTTCCGGAGGGTTGTGTAGGGTTCCGTAGGGGCCTGTGGTGTTCCCTAGGGGCCTGTAGAGTCTCGTACCGTTCCGTAGGGGCCTGTAGTGTTCCCTAGGGGCCTGTAGAGTCTCGTACAGTTCCGTAGGGTCCTGTAGGTTTCCATAAGCGCCCGCAGAGGTCTGAAGGGGCCCGTACTGTTCCGTAAGGATCCATAGGGTTCCGTAGAGCTTCGTAGGTTCCCTAGAGGCCTGTAGAGTACTGCAGGAGCCAGTAGTGTTCTGTAGGGGCCCGTAGGGTTCCTTCCATAGGGGCTGGCAGTGTTCCGTAGGGGCCTCTAGGGTTGTGTAAGTGCCTGCAGGAGTCTGTAGGAATCCGTGGGATTCTGTAAGGTTCCGGAGGGTTCTGCAGGGTTCCGTAGGGGCCCGTAGAGTTCCGTAGTGGCTGGTAAAGTTCCGTAGGGCCCTGTACCGTTCCGTAACTGCCTGCAAGGATCTTTAGGCTTCCGTAGGGGCTGGTAGGGTTCCATAAAGTTCCGTGGGTTCCTGCAGAGTTCTGCAAGTGCCCGCAAGGGCCTGTAGGGGCCCACAGTGTTTCTGTCAGGTTCCGTAGAGTTCCGTAGGGGCCATAGGTTTCCGTAGCGGCTGGTAGTATTCCGTAGGGGTCTGTAGGGTTCCATAGGCACCTGCAGTGTTCTGTAGGAGCCCATAGGGTTTTAGTGAGGTTCTGTTGTGTCGCTAAGGGTCTTGTAGAGTGCTGTCGGGTCCTGGAGTATTCTGTAGGGTTCCAGAGGGGCTCGTAGGGTTCCGTCGAAATCTGTAGGGTTCCCTAGGGGCCCATAGAGTCCCGTAGGGGCCTGTAGGGTTGTGTAAGTGCCCGCAGGGGTTGGTAGGAGCTTGTAGGGTGCCATAAGTTTCCAGAGGGTTGTGTAGGGTTCCGTAGGGGCCTGTGGTGTTCCCTAGGGGCCTCTAGAGTCTCGTACCGTTCCGTAGGGGCCTGTGGTGTTCCCTAGGGGCCTGTAGAGTCTCATACAGTTCCGTAGGGTCCTGTAGGTTTCCATAAGCGCCCGCAGAGGTCTGAAGGGGCCCGTACTGTTCCGTAAGGATCCACAGGGCTCCATAGAGCTTCGTAGGTTTCCTAGAGGCCTGTAGAGTACCGCAGGAGCCAGTAGTGTTCTGTAGGGGCCCGTAGGGTTCCTTCCATAGGGGCTGGCAGTGTTCCGTAGGGGCCTCTAGGGTTGTGTAAGTGCCCGCAGCAGTCTGTAGGAGTCTGTGGGATTCTGTAAGGTTCCGGAGGGTTCTGCAGGGTTCCGTAGGGGCCCGTAGAGTTCCGTAGTGGCTGGTAAAGTTCCCTAGGGCCCTGTGGGGTTCTGTATGGAGCTGTAGGTTTCCGTAGGGGCCTGCAGGGTTCTGTAAGTGCCCGCAGGTGTCTGTAGGGTTCCGTAGGGGCCTGCAGGGTTTCGTAGGCACCTGCAGTGTTCTGTAGGAGCCCATAGGGTTTTAGTGAGGTTCCGTTGTGTTGCTAAGGGTCTTGTAGAGTGCTGTCGGGTCCTGGAGTATTCTGTAGGGTTCCAGAGGGGCTCGTAGGGTTCCGTTGAAATCTGTAGGCTTCCCTAGGGGCCCATAGAGTCCCGTAGATTTCCGTAGGGGCCTGTAGGGTTGTGTAAGTGCCCGCAGGGGTTGGTAGGAGCTTGTAGGGTGCCATATGTTTCCGGAGGGTTGTGTAGGGTTCCGTAGGGGCCTGTGGTGTTCCCTAGGGGCCTGTAGAGTCTCGTACCGTTCCGTAGGGGCCTGTAGTGTTCCCTAGGGGCCTGTAGAGTCTCGTACAGTTCCGTAGGGTCCTGTAGGTTTCCATAAGCGCCCGCAGAGGTCTGAAGGGGCCCGTACTGTTCCGTAAGGATCCATAGGGTTCCGTAGAGCTTCGTAGGTTCCCTAGAGGCCTGTAGAGTACTGCAGGAGCCAGTAGTGTTCTGTAGGGGCCCGTAGGGTTCCTTCCATAGGGGCTGGCAGTGTTCCGTAGGGGCCTCTAGGGTTGTGTAAGTGCCTGCAGGAGTCTGTAGGAATCCGTGGGATTCTGTAAGGTTCCGGAGGGTTCTGCAGGGTTCCGTAGGGGCCCGTAGAGTTCCGTTGTGGCTGGTAAAGTTCCGTAGGGCCCTGTACCGTTCCGTAACTGCCTGCAAGGATCTTTAGGCTTCCGTAGGGGCTGGTAGGGTTCCATAAAGTTCCGTGGGTTCCTGCAGAGTTCTGCAAGCACCCGCAAGGGCCTGTAGGGGCCCACAGTGTTTCTGTCTGGTTCCGTAGAGTTCCGTAGGGGCCATAGGTTTCCGTAGCGGCTGGTAGTATTCCGTAGGGGTCTGTAGGGTTCCCTAGGGGCCTGCAGTGTTCTGTAGGAGCCCATAGGGTTTTAGTGAGGTTCTGTTGTGTCGCTAAGGGTCTTGTAGAGTGCTGTCGGGTCCTGGAGTATTCTGTAGGGTTCCAGAGGGGCTCGTAGGGTTCCGTCAAAATCTGTAGGCTTCCCTAGGGGCCCATAGATTTCCGTAGGGACCTGTAGGGTTGTGTAAGTGCCCGCAGGGGTTGGTAGGAGCTTGTAGGGTGCCATAAGTTTCCAGAGGGTTGTGTAGGGTTCCGTAGGGGCCTGTGGTGTTCCCTAGGGGCCTGTAGAGTCTCATACAGTTCCGTAGGGTCCTGTAGGTTTCCATAAGCGCCCGCAGAGGTCTGAAGGGGCCCGTCCTGTTCCGTAAGGATCCACAGGGCTCCATAGAGCTTCGTAGGTTTCCTAGAGGCCTGTAGAGTACCGCAGGAGCCAGTAGTGTTCTGTAGGGGCCCGTAGGGTTCCTTCCATAGGGGCTGGCAGTGTTCCGTAGGGGCCTCTAGGGTTGTGTAAGTGCCCGCAGCAGTCTGTAGGAGTCTGTGGGATTCTGTAAGGTTCCGGAGGGTTCTGCAGGGTTCCGTAGGGGCCCGTAGAGTTCCGTAGTGGCTGGTAAAGTTCCCTAGGGCCCTGTGGGGTTCTGTATGGAGCTGTAGGGTTCCGTAGGGGCCTGCAGGGTTCTGTAAGTGCCCGCAGGTGTCTGTAGGGTTCCGTAGGGGCCTGCAGGGTTTCGTAGGCACCTGCAGTGTTCTGTAGGAGCCCATAGGGTTTTAGTGAGGTTCCGTTGTGTTGCTAAGGGTCTTGTAGAGTGCTGTCGGGTCCTGGAGTATTCTGTAGGGTTCCAGAGGGGCTCGTAGGGTTCCGTTGAAATCTGTAGGCTTCCCTAGGGGCCCATAGAGTCCCGTAGATTTCCGTAGGGGCCTGTAGGGTTGTGTAAGTGCCCGCAGGGGTTGGTAGGAGCTTGTAGGGTGCCATATGTTTCCGGAGGGTTGTGTAGGGTTCCGTAGGGGCCTGTGGTGTTCCCTAGGGGCCTGTAGAGTCTCGTACCGTTCCGTAGGGGCCTGTAGTGTTCCCTAGGGGCCTGTAGAGTCTCGTACAGTTCCGTAGGGTCCTGTAGGTTTCCATAAGCGCCCGCAGAGGTCTGAAGGGGCCCGTACTGTTCCGTAAGGATCCATAGGGTTCCGTAGAGCTTCGTAGGTTCCCTAGAGGCCTGTAGAGTACTGCAGGAGCCAGTAGTGTTCTGTAGGGGCCCGTAGGGTTCCTTCCATAGGGGCTGGCAGTGTTCCGTAGGGGCCTGTAGGGTTGTGTAAGTGCCTGCAGGAGTCTGTAGGAATCCGTGGGATTCTGTAAGGTTCCGGAGGGTTCTGCAGGGTTCCGTAGGGGCCCGTAGAGTTCCGTAGTGGCTGGTAAAGTTCCGTAGGGCCCTGTACCGTTCCGTAACTGCCTGCAAGGATCTTTAGGCTTCCGTAGGGGCTGGTAGGGTTCCATAAAGTTCCGTGGGTTCCTGCAGAGTTCTGCAAGTGCCCGCAAGGGCCTGTAGGGGCCCACAGTGTTTCTGTCAGGTTCCGTAGAGTTCCGTAGGGGCCATAGGTTTCCGTAGCGGCTGGTAGTATTCCGTAGGGGTCTGTAGGGTTCCATAGGCACCTGCAGTGTTCTGTAGGAGCCCATAGGGTTTTAGTGAGGTTCTGTTGTGTCGCTAAGGGTCTTGTAGAGTGCTGTCGGGTCCTGGAGTATTCTGTAGGGTTCCAGAGGGGCTCGTAGGGTTCCGTCGAAATCTGTAGGGTTCCCTAGGGGCCCATAGAGTCCCGTAGGGGCCTGTAGGGTTGTGTAAGTGCCCGCAGGGGTTGGTAGGAGCTTGTAGGGTGCCATAAGTTTCCAGAGGGTTGTGTAGGGTTCCGTAGGGGCCTGTGGTGTTCCCTAGGGGCCTCTAGAGTCTCGTACCGTTCCGTAGGGGCCTGTGGTGTTCCCTAGGGGCCTGTAGAGTCTTGTACAGTTCCGTAGGGTCCTGTAGGTTTCCATAAGCGCCCGCAGAGGTCTGAAGGGGCCCGTACTGTTCCGTAAGGATCCACAGGGCTCCATAGAGCTTCGTAGGTTTCCTAGAGGCCTGTAGAGTACCGCAGGAGCCAGTAGTGTTCTGTAGGGGCCCGTAGGGTTCCTTCCATAGGGGCTGGCAGTGTTCCGTAGGGGCCTCTAGGACTGTGTAAGTGCCCGCAGGAGTCTGTAGGAGTCTGTGGGATTCTGTAAGGTTCCGGAGGGTTCTGCAGGGTTCCGTAGGGGCCCGTAGAGTTCCGTAGTGGCTGGTAAAGTTCCGTAGGGCCCTGTGGGGTTCTGTATGGACCTGTAGGGTTCCGTAGGGGCCTGCAGGGTTCTGTAAGTGCCCGCAGGTGTCTGTAGGGTTCCGTAGGCGCCTGCAGGGTTTCGTAGGCACCTGCAGTGTTCTGTAGGAGCCCATAGGGTTTTAGTGAGGTTCCGTTGTGTTGCTAAGGGTCTTGTAGAGTGCTGTCGGGTCCTGGAGTATTCTGTAGGGTTCCAGAGGGGCTCGTAGGGTTCCGTCAAAATCTGTAGGCTTCCCTAGGGGCCCATAGAGTCCCGTAGATTTCCGTAGGGGCCTGTAGGGTTGTGTAAGTGCTCGCAGGGGTTGGTAGGAGCTTCTAGGGTGCCATAAGTTTCCAGAGGGTTGTGTAGGGTTCCGTAGGGGCCTGTGGTGTTCCCTAGGGGCCTGTAGAGTCTCGTACCGTTCCGTAGGGGCCTGTAGTGTTCCCTAGGGGCCTGTAGAGTCTCGTACAGTTCCGTAGGGTCCTGTAGGTTTCCATAAGCACCCGCAGAGGTCTGAAGGGGCCCGTACTGTTCCGTAAGGATCCATAGGGTTCCGTAGAGCTTCGTAGGTTCCCTAGAGGCCTGTAGAGTACTGCAGGAGCCAGTAGTGTTCTGTAGGGGCCCGTAGGGTTCCTTCCATAGGGGCTGGCAGTGTTCCGTAGGGGCCTCTAGGGTTGTGTAAGTGCCTGCAGGAGTCTGTAGGAATCCGTGGGATTCTGTAAGGTTCCGGAGGGTTCTGCAGGGTTCCGTAGGGGCCCGTAGAGTTCCGTAGTGGCTGGTAAAGTTCCGTAGGGCCCTGTACCGTTCCGTAACTGCCTGCAAGGATCTTTAGGCTTCCGTAGGGGCTGGTAGGGTTCCATAAAGTTCCGTGGGTTCCTGCAGAGTTCTGCAAGTGCCCGCAAGGGCCTGTAGGGGCCCACAGTGTTTCTGTCTGGTTCCGTAGAGTTCCGTAGGGGCCATAGGTTTCCGTAGCGGCTGGTAGTATTCCGTAGGGGTCTGTAGGGTTCCCTAGGGGCCTGCAGTGTTCTGTAGGAGCCCATAGGGTTTTAGTGAGGTTCTGTTGTGTCGCTAAGGGTCTTGTAGAGTGCTGTCGGGTCCTGGAGTATTCTGTAGGGTTCCAGAGGGGCTCGTAGGGTTCCGTCAAAATCTGTAGGCTTCCCTAGGGGCCCATAGATTTCCGTAGGGACCTGTAGGGTTGTGTAAGTGCCCGCAGGGGTTGGTAGGAGCTTCTAGGGTGCCATAAGTTTCCAGAGGGTTGTGTAGGGTTCCGTAGGGGCCTGTGGTGTTCCCTAGGGGCCTCTAGAGTCTCGTACGGTTCCGTAGGGGCCTGTGGTGTTCCCTAGGGTCCTGTAGAGTCTTGTACAGTTCCGTAGGGTCCTGTAGGTTTCCATAAGCGCCCGCAGAGGTCTGAAGGGGCCCGTCCTGTTCCGTAAGGATCCACAGGGCTCCATAGAGCTTCGTAGGTTTCCTAGAGGCCTGTAGAGTACCGCAGGAGCCAGTAGTGTTCTGTAGGGGCCCGTAGGGTTCCTTCCATAGGGGCTGGCAGTGTTCCGTAGGGGCCTCTAGGATTGTGTAAGTGCCCGCAGCAGTCTGTAGGAGTCTGTGGGATTCTGTAAGGTTCCGGAGGGTTCTGCAGGGTTCTGTAGGGGCCCGTAGAGTTCCGTAGTGGCTGGTAAAGTTCCCTAGGGCCCTGTGGGGTTCTGTATGGACCTGTAGGGTTCCGTAGGGGCCTGCAGGGTTCTGTAAGTGCCCGCAGGTGTCTGTAGGGTTCCGTAGGGGCCTGCAGGGTTTCGTAGGCACCTGCAGTGTTCTGTAGGAGCCCATAGGGTTTTAGTGAGGTTCCGTTGTGTTGCTAAGGGTCTTGTAGAGTGCTGTCGGGTCCTGGAGTATTCTGTAGGGTTCCAGAGGGGCTCGTAGGGTTCCGTCGAAATCTGTAGGCTTCCCTAGGGGCCCGTGGAGTCCCGTAGATTTCCGTAGGGACCTGTAGGGTTGTGTAAGTGCCCGCAGGGGTTGGTAGGAGCTTGTAGGGTGCCATATGTTTCCGGAGGGTTGTGTAGGGTTCCGTAGGGGCCTGTGGTGTTCCCTAGGGGCCTGTAGAGTCTCGTACCGTTCCGTAGGGGCCTGTAGTGTTCCCTAGGGGCCTGTAGAGTCTCGTACAGTTCCGTAGGGTCCTGTAGGTTTCCATAAGCGCCCGCAGAGGTCTGAAGGGGCCCGTACTGTTCCGTAAGGATCCATAGGGTTCCGTAGAGCTTCGTAGGTTCCCTAGAGGCCTGTAGAGTACTGCGGGAGCCAGTAGTGTTCTGTAGGGGCCCGTAGGGTTCCTTCCATAGGGGCTGGCAGTGTTCCGTAGGGGCCTCTAGGGTTGTGTAAGTGCCTGCAGGAGTCTGTAGGAATCCGTGGGATTCTGTAAGGTTCCGGAGGGTTCTGCAGGGTTCCGTAGGGGCCCGTAGAGTTCCGTAGTGGCTGGTAAAGTTCCCTAGGGCCCTGTGGGGTTCTGTATGGACCTGTAGGGTTCCGTAGGGGCCTGCAGGGTTCTGTAAGTGCCCGCAGGTGTCTGTAGGGTTCCGTAGGGGCCTGCAGGGTTTCGTAGGCACCTGCAGTGTTCTGTAGGAGCCCATAGGGTTTTAGTGAGGTTCCGTTGTGTTGCTAAGGGTCTTGTAGAGTGCTGTCGGGTCCTGGAGTATTCTGTAGGGTTCCAGAGGGGCTCGTAGGGTTCCGTCGAAATCTGTAGGCTTCCCTAGGGGCCCGTGGAGTCCCGTAGATTTCCGTAGGGACCTGTAGGGTTGTGTAAGTGCCTGCAGGAGTCTGTAGGAATCCGTGGGATTCTGTAAGGTTCCGGAGGGTTCTGCAGGGTTCCGTAGGGGCCCGTAGAGTTCCGTAGTGGCTGGTAAAGTTCCGTAGGGCCCTGTACCGTTCCGTAACTGCCTGCAAGGATCTTTAGGCTTCCGTAGGGGCTGGTAGGGTTCCATAAAGTTCCGTGGGTTCCTGCAGAGTTCTGCAAGTGCCCGCAAGGGCCTGTAGGGGCCCACAGTGTTTCTGTCAGGTTCCGTAGAGTTCCGTAGGGGCCATAGGTTTCCGTAGCGGCTGGTAGTATTCCGTAGGGGTCTGTAGGGTTCCTTAGGGGCCTGCAGTGTTCTGTAGGAGCCCATAGGGTTTTAGTGAGGTTCTGTTGTGTCGCTAAGGGTCTTGTAGAGTGCTGTCGGGTCCTGGAGTATTCTGTAGGGTTCCAGAGGGGCTCGTAGGGTTCCGTTGAAATCTGTAGGGTTCCCTAGGGGCCCATAGAGTCCCGTAGGGACCTGTAGGGTTGTGTAAGTGCCCGCAGGGGTTGGTAGGAGCTTCTAGGGTGCCATAAGTTTCCAGAGGGTTGTGTAGGGTTCCGTAGGGGCCTGTGGTGTTCCCTAGGGGCCTCTAGAGTCTCGTACCGTTCCGTAGGGGCCTGTGGTGTTCCCTAGGGTCCTGTAGAGTCTTGTACAGTACCGTAGGGTCCTGTAGGTTTCCATAAGCGCCCGCAGAGGTCTGAAGGGGCCCGTCCTGTTCCGTAAGGATCCACAGGGCTCCATAGAGCTTCGTAGGTTTCCTAGAGGCCTGTAGAGTACCGCAGGAGCCAGTAGTGTTCTGTAGGGGCCCGTAGGGTTCCTTCCATAGGGGCTGGTAGTGTTCCGTAGGGGCCTCTAGGATTGTGTAAGTGCCCGCAGGAGTCTGTAGGAGTCTGTGGGATTCTGTAAGGTTCTGGAGGGTTCTGCAGGGTTCCGTAGGGGCCCGTAGAGTTCCGTAGTGGCTGGTAAAGTTCCCTAGGGCCCTGTGGGGTTCTGTATGGAGCTGTAGGGTTCCGTAGGGGCCTGCAGGGTTCTGTAAGTGCCCGCAGGTGTCTGTAGGGTTCCGTAGGGGCCTGCAGGGTTTCGTAGGCACCTGCAGTATTCTGTAGGAGCCCATAGGGTTTTAGTGAGGTTCCGTTGTGTTGCTAAGGGTCTTGTAGAGTGCTGTCGGGTCCTGGAGTATTCTGTAGGGTTCCAGAGGGGCTCGTAGGGTTCCGTCAAAATCTGTAGGCTTCCCTAGGGGCCCATAGAGTCCCGTAGATTTCCGTAGGGGCCTGTAGGGTTGTGTAAGTGCCCGCAGGGGTTGGTAGGAGCTTGTAGGGTGCCATAAGTTTCCAGAGGGTTGTGTAGGGTTCCGTAGGGGCCTGTGGTGTTCCCTAGGGGCCTGTAGAGTCTCGTACAGTTCCGTAGGGTCCTGTAGGTTTCCATAAGCGCCCGCAGAGGTCTGAAGGGGCCCGTACTGTTCCGTAAGGATCCACAGGGCTCCATAGAGCTTCGTAGGTTTCCTAGAGGCCTGTAGAGTACCGCAGGAGCCAGTAGTGTTCTGTAGGGGCCCGTAGGGTTCCTTCCATAGGGGCTGGCAGTGTTCCGTAGGGGCCTCTAGGGTTGTGTAAGTGCCCGCAGCAGTCTGTAGGAGTCTGTGGGATTCTGTAAGGTTCCGGAGGGTTCTGCAGGGTTCCGTAGGGGCCCGTAGAGTTCCGTAGTGGCTGGTAAAGTTCCCTAGGGCCCTGTGGGGTTCTGTATGGAGCTGTAGGGTTCCGTAGGGGCCTGCAGGGTTCTGTAAGTGCCCGCAGGTGTCTGTAGGGTTCCGTAGGGGCCTGCAGGGTTTCGTAGGCACCTGCAGTGTTCTGTAGGAGCCCATAGGGTTTTAGTGAGGTTCCGTTGTGTTGCTAAGGGTCTTGTAGAGTGCTGTCGGGTCCTGGAGTATTCTGTAGGGTTCCAGAGGGGCTCGTAGGGTTCCGTTGAAATCTGTAGGCTTCCCTAGGGGCCCATAGAGTCCCGTAGATTTCCGTAGGGGCCTGTAGGGTTGTGTAAGTGCCCGCAGGGGTTGGTAGGAGCTTGTAGGGTGCCATATGTTTCCGGAGGGTTGTGTAGGGTTCCGTAGGGGCCTGTGGTGTTCCCTAGGGGCCTGTAGAGTCTCGTACTGTTCCGTAGGGGCCTGTAGTGTTTCCTAGGGGCCTGTAGAGTCTCGTACAGTTCCGTAGGGTCCTGTAGGTTTCCATAAGCGCCCGCAGAGGTCTGAAGGGGCCCGTCCTGTTCCGTAAGGATCCATAGGGTTCCGTAGAGCTTCGTAGGTTCCCTAGTAGCCTGTAGAGTACTGCAGGAGTCAGTAGTGTTCTGTAGGGGCCCGTAGGGTTCCTTCCATAGGGGCTGGCAGTGTTCCGTAGGGGCCTCTAGGGTTGTGTAAGTGCCTGCAGGAGTCTGTAGGAATCCGTGGGATTCTGTAAGGTTCCGGAGGGTTCTGCAGGGTTCCGTAGGGGCCCGTAGAGTTCCGTAGTGGCTGGTAAAGTTCCGTAGGGCCCTGTACCGTTCTGTAACTGCCTGCAAGGATCTTTAGGCTTCCGTAGGGGCTGGTAGGGTTCCATAAAGTTCCGTGGGTTCCTGCAGAGTTCTGCAAGTGCCCGCAAGGGCCTGTAGGGGCCCACAGTGTTTCTGTCTGGTTCCGTAGAGTTCCGTAGGGGCCATAGGTTTCCGTAGCGGCTGGTAGTATTCCGTAGGGGTCTGTAGGGTTCCCTAGGGGCCTGCAGTGTTCTGTAGGAGCCCATAGGGTTTTAGTGAGGTTCTGTTGTGTCGCTAAGGGTCTTGTAGAGTGCTGTCGGGTCCTGGAGTATTCTGTAGGGTTCCAGAGGGGCTCGTAGGGTTCCGTCAAAATCTGTAGGCTTCCCTAGGGGCCCATAGATTTCCGTAGGGACCTGTAGGGTTGTGTAAGTGCCCGCAGGGGTTGGTAGGAGCTTGTAGGGTGCCATAAGTTTCCAGAGGGTTGTGTAGGGTTCCGTAGGGGCCTGTGGTGTTCCCTAGGGGCCTCTAGAGTCTCGTACGGTTCCGTAGGGGCCTGTGGTGTTCCCTAGGGTCCTGTAGAGTCTTGTACAGTTCCGTAGGGTCCTGTAGGTTTCCATAAGCGCCCGCAGAGGTCTGAAGGGGCCCGTCCTGTTCCGTAAGGATCCACAGGGCTCCACAGAGCTTCGTAGGTTTCCTAGAGGCCTGTAGAGTACCGCAGGAGCCAGTAGTGTTCTGTAGGGGCCCGTAGGGTTCCTTCCATAGGGGCTGGCAGTGTTCCGTAGGGGCCTCTAGGGTTGTGTAAGTGCCCGCAGGAGTCTGTAGGAGTCTGTGGGATTCTGTAAGGTTCCGGAGGGTTCTGCAGGGTTCCGTAGGGGCCCGTAGAGTTCCGTAGTGGCTGGTAAAGTTCCCTAGGGCCCTGTGGGGTTCTGTATGGACCTGTAGGGTTCCGTAGGGGCCTGCAGGGTTCTGTAAGTGCCCGCAGGTGTCTGTAGGGTTCCGTAGGGGCCTGCAGGGTTTCGTAGGCACCTGCAGTGTTCTGTAGGAGCCCATAGGGTTTTAGTGAGGTTCCGTTGTGTTGCTAAGGGTCTTGTAGAGTGCTGTCGGGTCCTGGAGTATTCTGTAGGGTTCCAGAGGGGCTCGTAGGGTTCCGTCGAAATCTGTAGGCTTCCCTAGGGGCCCGTGGAGTCCCGTAGATTTCCGTAGGGGCCTGTAGGGTTGTGTAAGTGCCCGCAGGGGTTGGTAGGAGCTTCTAGGGTGCCATAAGTTTCCAGAGGGTTGTGTAGGGTTCCGTAGGGGCCTGTGGTGTTCCCTAGGGGCCTGTAGAGTCTCGTACCGTTCCGTAGGGGCCTGTAGTGTTCCCTAGGGGCCTGTAGAGTCTCGTACAGTTCCGTAGGGTCCTGTAGGTTTCCATAAGCGCCCGCAGAGGTCTGAAGGGGCCCGTACTGTTCCGTAAGGATCCACAGGGCTCCATATAGCTTCGTAGGTTTCCTAGAGGCCTGTAGAGTACCGCAGGAGCCAGTAGTGTTCTGTAGGGGCCCGTAGGGTTCCTTCCATAGGGGCTGGCAGTGTTCCGTAGGGGCCTGTAGGGTTGTGTAAGTGCCCGCAGCAGTCTGTAGGAGTCTGTGGGATTCTGTAAGGTTCCGGAGGGTTCTGCAGGGTTCCGTAGGGGCCCGTAGAGTTCCGTAGTGGCTGGTAAAGTTCCGTAGGGCCCTGTACCGTTCCGTAACTGCCTGCAAGGATCTTTAGGCTTCCGTAGGGGCTGGTAGGGTTCCATAAAGTTCCGTGGGTTCCTGCAGAGTTCTGCAAGTGCCCGCAAGGGCCTGTAGGGGCCCACAGTGTTTCTGTCAGGTTCCGTAGAGTTCCGTAGGGGCCATAGGTTTCCGTAGCGGCTGGTAGTATTCCGTAGGGGTCTGTAGGGTTCCTTAGGGGCCTGCAGTGTTCTGTAGGAGCCCATAGGGTTTTAGTGAGGTTCTGTTGTGTCGCTAAGGGTCTTGTAGAGTGCTGTCGGGTCCTGGAGTATTCTGTAGGGTTCCAGAGGGGCTCGTAGGGTTCCGTTGAAATCTGTAGGGTTCCCTAGGGGCCCATAGATTTCCGTAGGGACCTGTAGGGTTGTGTAAGTGCCCGCAGGGGTTGGTAGGAGCTTGTAGGGTGCCATAAGTTTCCAGAGGGTTGTGTAGGGTTCCGTAGGGGCCTGTGGTGTTCCCTAGGGGCCTCTAGAGTCTCGTACCGTTCCGTAGGGGCCTGTGGTGTTCCCTAGGGTCCTGTAGAGTCTTGTACAGTACCGTAGGGTCCTGTAGGTTTCCATAAGCGCCCGCAGAGGTCTGAAGGGGCCCGTCCTGTTCCGTAAGGATCCACAGGGCTCCATATAGCTTCGTAGGTTTCCTAGAGGCCTGTAGAGTACCGCAGGAGCCAGTAGTGTTCTGTAGGGGCCCGTAGGGTTCCTTCCATAGGGGCTGGCAGTGTTCCGTAGGGGCCTCTAGGGTTGTGTAAGTGCCCGCAGCAGTCTGTAGGAGTCTGTGGGATTCTGTAAGGTTCCGGAGGGTTCTGCAGGGTTCAGTAGGGGCCCGTAGAGTTCCGTAGTGGCTGGTAAAGTTCCCTAGGGCCCTGTGGGGTTCTGTATGGACCTGTAGGGTTCCGTAGGGGCCTGCAGGGTTCTGTGAGTGCCCGCAGGTGTCTGTAGGGTTCCGTAGGGGCCTGCAGGGTTTCGTAGGCACCTGCAGTGTTCTGTAGGAGCCCATAGGGTTTTAGTGAGGTTCCGTTGTGTTGCTAAGGGTCTTGTAGAGTGCTGTCGGGTCCTGGAGTATTCTGTAGGGTTCCAGAGGGGCTCGTAGGGTTCCGTCAAAATCTGTAGGCTTCCCTAGGGGCCCATAGAGTCCCGTAGATTTCCGTAGGGGCCTGTAGGGTTGTGTAAGTGCCCGCAGGGGTTGGTAGGAGCTTGTAGGGTGCCATAAGTTTCCAGAGGGTTGTGTAGGGTTCCGTAGGGGCCTGTGGTGTTCCCTAGGGGCCTGTAGAGTCTCGTACAGTTCCGTAGGGTCCTGTAGGTTTCCATAAGCGCCCGCAGAGGTCTGAAGGGGCCCGTACTGTTCCGTAAGGATCCACAGGGCTCCATAGAGCTTCGTAGGTTTCCTAGAGGCCTGTAGAGTACCGCAGGAGCCAGTAGTGTTCTGTAGGGGCCCGTAGGGTTCCTTCCATAGGGGCTGGCAGTGTTCCGTAGGGGCCTCTAGGGTTGTGTAAGTGCCCGCAGGAGTCTGTAGGAGTCTGTGGGATTCTGTAAGGTTCCGGAGGGTTCTGCAGGGTTCCGTAGGGGCCCGTAGAGTTCCGTAGTGGCTGGTAAAGTTCCCTAGGGCCCTGTGGGGTTCTGTATGGACCTGTAGGGTTCCGTAGGGGCCTGCAGGGTTCTGTAAGTGCCCGCAGGTGTCTGTAGGGTTCCGTAGGGGCCTGCAGGGTTTCGTAGGCACCTGCAGTGTTCTGTAGGAGCCCATAGGGTTTTAGTGAGGTTCCGTTGTGTTGCTAAGGGTCTTGTAGAGTGCTGTCGGGTCCTGGAGTATTCTGTAGGGTTCCAGAGGGGCTCGTAGGGTTCCGTTGAAATCTGTAGGCTTCCCTAGG
>NW_027414353.1:0-17267 GCF_964106895.1 Numenius arquata
GGTGATGGGGACATGGGGGGGTGATGGGGACACGGGGGGGTGATGGGGACACAGGGGGGTGATGGGACATGGGGGGGGTTGGGGACACAGGGGGGGTGTTGGGGACACAGGGGGGGTTGGGGACACGGGGGGGGTTGGGACACGGGGGGGTTGGGGACACGGTGGGGTTGGGGACACGGGGGGGGGCTTCATCAAAGCCAAAGGGGCCGAGGAGACAATGGAAGTTCTTGGGACGTGAGGGATCCAAAGGGACTTGGGGACACCCGGGGACATGGAGGACCCAGGGGGGGACATCAAGGGGACACCAGGGACCCAGGGTGACACGGAGGGGACACGAGGTGACACAGAGGAACCAGGGGGTGACACGGAGAGGACACAGGGTGACCTGGAGTGACAGGAAGAAGGACACGGGGGACACGGGGTGACACGGAGGGGACATAGGGTGACCCGGGGGACACGGGTTGACATGGAGGGGGACACAGAGGGACCTGAAGTGATGGGAAGAAGGACACGGGGTGACACAGAGGGGACATAGGGTGACCCGGGGGGACACGGGGTGACCCAGGGCACACAAGGTGACCCAGGGGACACGGGGTGACACGGAGGGGACACGGGGGACCTGGAGTGATGGGAAGGGGGACACGGGGTGACACGGAGGGGACACAGAGGGGACACAGGGTGACATGGAGGGGGGACACAGAGGTGACCCGGAGGGGACACGGGGGGGGAGGGGGAGGGGGGAACCCGGGGTGCCCCAGGGGCGAGGTGGGGGCAGCCGGGGGGTGGCTGTGCCCCGCGGGGGGGGCCGTGGGGGGCAGGTCGGTGACAGGGGGTGGGGGCGGGCGTCACCTTGTGGAAGTCGTCGAAGGTGACGGCGGCCACGGCGCCGCGCACGCGGGAGGCCAGGGCCTTGCAGGCGTCGCCCACGAAGTCGGGGACACTGAAGAGGCGCCCCAGGGCCTGGGGGTCCTCGGGGACCTCAAAGTGCCTGGGGAGGGGGGGGCGGAGCCACCGTCAGGCCCCGCCCGCCTCCGTTAGGCCCCGCCCACCGCCGTCAGCCCCGCCCACCGCCGCAGCCTCACCCCCTCCCACACACACACACTCCCCCCCCCCCCGGGGGGAGAGCTGGCACCTGGCCACGCCCCCCCCCCGGCTGGAGACCACGCCCCCTTCCCACAAGACCCCACCCACCCACCCCGCTAGCCACGCCCACACCACCTGACCCTGCCCCGCCCCCTGGCACAAGCCACACCCCTTGTCTAGCCCCACCCATGCTGCGACCCCACCCCTGAGACCAGGCCACACCCCCATGTCTGGGCCCCGCCCCCTCCACCAGACTCCGCCCCCAAAATCCCAGGTCCCGCCCCCAGCTCCACCAACTGCCCCCCCCCAAGCTGTCTCCTCCCCCCGCCCCCTCCAGGCCCCACCCCATCACAGACCACACCCCCCCACCACAGGCTCCGCCCCCAGCTCCACCAACAGCCCAATGTCCCCACTTCCAGCCCCCTGTGTCTCCTCCCCCCTCCCTAGCCACGCCCCCTGGTCTAGCCCCGCCCCCTCACAGGCCACGCCCACCCCCCGGCTCCGCCCCCAGCTCCACCAACAGCCCAATGTTCCCACTCCCCCCCTGGTGTCTCCTCCCCCTGCCATAGCCCCCGCCCCTCCCTAGCCCCACCCCGGTCTAACCCCGCCCCCTCCCAGGCCCCTCCCTCTCCCAGGCCATGCCCCTCCCAGGCTCCGCCCCCCCAGCTCCACCAACAGCCCAATGTCCCCACTCCCCCCGTGTCTCCTTCCCCCTCCCTAGCCACGCCCACCGGCCTAGCCACGCCCCCTGGCCTAGCCACGCCCCTCCCAGGCCACGCCCCTCCCTGGCTCCGCCCCCAGCTCCACCAACAGCCCCATGTCCCCACTCCCACCACCCCCCCCCAGCTGTCCCTGCCCCCGCCCCTCTCCCTAGCCCCGCCCCCTGGCCAGGCCCCGCCCCTCTCAGGCCCCGCCCCCCCCCCGTCCCGAGGCCCCGCCCACCAGTTGTAGGCCAGCTGGAGCTGGAGCCGGGCATGGTCGGCCGTCTCGATGGTGACGATGTCGGCGCAGAAGTCGGGGCCCAGGCGCAGGCAGAGGCTGCGTCGGGCGTGGGGGGCGTTTGGGGCGCCCCCCCGAGAGGGACAGCACCGTCAGCTGCTCCCCCGGGCCCAGCACCACCAGCTCCGGGCCCAGCACCACCCTGCGGGGGGGAGAGGGCACGATGGGCCACCACATTGGGCCACCGTCCTGCACGGGAGACCAGCAGGGGGGGCCAAGGAATGGCCACCGCATCCTTGGGGCCCACCACCGTCCCCGGGGCCCCGAGCCACCCTGGGGCCAGGAGAGGGCACATTGGGCCACCACGTTGGGCCACTGTCCTGCACAGGAAGCGGCCAAGGACGGGCCACCACATCCCTGGGGCCACCACCGTCCCCAGGGCCCCGAGCCACCCTGGGGTGGGGAGAGGGCACGTTGGGCCACCATCCCTGGGGACTCAGAGCCACCCTGCGGTGGGAGAGGGCATGACAGGCCACCATCCTGCACGGGCCATGAGGGGGGCCAAGGACTGGCCACCACATCCTTGGGGCCACCACCGTCCCCGGGGCCCTGAGCCACCCTGGGGCCAGGAGAGGGCACATCGGGCCACCGTCCCCAGGGCCCAGAGCCACCCTGGGGTGGGGCGAGATGGCATGGGGGACACCTTGGACCACCGTCCTGCACGGGAGGCCACCAAGGGGGCCAAGGACCGGCCACCACATCCTTGGGGCCACCACCATCCCCAGGGCCCAGAGCTGCCCTGGGGTGGGAGACGACATCTTGGGCCACCACGTTGGGCCACTATCCTGCACAGGAGGCCACCAAGGGGGCCAAGGACCGGCCACCATATCCTTGTGGCCACCACCGTCCCCGGGGCCCTGAGCCACCCTGGGGTGGGGAGAGAGGCCACTGGGAACACCTTGGGCCACCGTGACACCTTGTGGCCACCACCCTGCCCAGGAGGCCACCGTGGGGTGGGGGGGGGGGGACAAGGACCGGCCACCACACACTGGGGCCACCATCATCCGACCACGGAGACGCCAAAGCCACTGGCCACAGGGCAAGGACCGCTCCATGGGGGTCCCCCCAACGCCCCCCAACCCCCCCCCGGTAGCCCCCCCATTCCCACACCCTCCCCCCCCCAGACCCATAGAATTTGGGGGGTCGGATGGGACGTTTCAGGCCACCGAGCCCTCCTCCCTCCCCGGCCACCCCCGCCTTGTCCCCAGGACCCCCCCAGGGAGGGTTTTGGGGGGGGGGTGTGTCTCACCGTGCCCTCCGCTCCCGGTAGTCGTAGACCTGGACGGCGGCGTTGTGGGGCACCTGGTAGGTGACGGCGCGGGTCCGGTCGCGGGGGGGGACCCCGGTGTCCGGGGAGGAAGAGGAGGAGGAGGAGGGTTCCCCGGAGCCCCGGGGGTCCGCGCGGGCCTGGGCCAGGAGGGTCTCCACCCCGGGGGGCAGCTCCTTCTCCCACAGCTCCTCCGACTCCGTCAGCATGTAGGTCTGGCCAGTCACCACCCCGCACCTGTAGCCAGGGGCCACCTCAGGGGGCTGCGGGGCTACGAGACCCGGGGGGGGGGGGGGGCCGGGAGGGGGGTTTGGGGGGGGCTATAGGAGCACTGGGATGGGGTTGGGGGCCACTGGGGGGGCTGGGAAGGGGGTTTGGGGGGGCTATAGGAGCACTGGGATGGGGTTGGGGGCCACTGGGGGGGCATGGGGGGGCCAGGAGGGGGGTTTGGGGTGGCTATAGGAGCACTGGGATGGGGTTGGGGGCCACTGGGGGGGCTTGGGGGGGCCGGGAGGGGGGTTTGGGGGGCTACGGGAGCACTGGGATGGGGTCTGGGAGTATTGGGAAGGGGTGTGGGGGTTACTGGGAGCACTGGGGCGGGGGGGGTTGGGGGGCTATAGGGAGCAGTAAAGGGCTACAGGGAGCTCCGGGGGGGGGGGGAGTATAGGGATCTCTGGGGGTCGCTATAGGGACTGGGGAGTTATAGGGTGCTGGGGGGGCTATAAGGAGCCTGGGGGGGGCCATAGGGGGTTATAGGGACCTGGGGGTGGGGGGCTATAGGGGACTCCAGGGGGGCTATAGGAAGCTATAGGGCTGGGGCTATAGGGATCTATAGGGGGCGATAGGGCCGGGGGGGGCTATAGGGATCTATAAGGGGGTATAGGGCTGGGGTGGGGGAGGCTATAGGGATCTATAGGGGGCTATAGGGCTGGGGGAGTGGGGGGGGCTATAGGGTTCTATAGGGCGCTATAGGGCTGGGGTGGGGGGCTATAGAGGGGTACAGGGAGCTCCAGGGGAGCTATAGGGCCTGTGGGGGGGTATAGGAAGCTATAGGGGGCTAAAGGGAGCTATAGGGACCAGGGGGGGCTCCACAGATCCCGGGGGGGGAGGGGGCTATAGGGAGCTATAAGGAGCCTGGGGGAGGGGGCTACAGGAGGCTCTATCAGGCCCGGGGGGGGGGGCTATAGGGGCTCTCAGGACCAGGGCAGGGCTCCATATGTCCCAGTGGGGGGGTCTATAGGGTCTCTATAGGGGGGGTGACCTTTCAGTGCAGGTGTCCCCACACATAGATGCCCTCGTTGTCGGCCAGGGCAGCGCCTGGGGGGGGGCTATAGGTCCTGGGGGGGGGCTATAAGTCCTGGAGAGGGTTTATAGGGTTCTATAGGGGTCTATAAGTCCCGGGGGGGGATCTATAGGGGTCTATAGGAGTGGTGACTTTTCTGGTGCAGATGTCCCTCACGTAGATGCCCTTGTTGTCAGCCAGAGGCAGTGCCGGGGGGGGCCATAGGGGTCTATAGGTTCGGGGGGGGGATCTATAGGGGTCTATAGGGGTGGTGACCTTTCCGGTGCCGATGTTCCTCACGTAGATGCCCTCGTTGTCGGCCAGGGGCAGTGCCCGGGGGCTATAGGGGTCTATAGGGGTCTATAGGTCCCAGGGGGGCATGTCTATAGGTTGAGGGGGGGGGGGGGGGGATCTATAGGGGTCTATAGGGGTGGTGACCTTTCCGGTGCTGATGTCCCTCACGTAGATGCCCTCGTTGTCGGCCAGGGGCAGCGCCCGGGGGGGGCTATAGGGGGCTATACGGGTCTATAGGTCCCGGGGGGGGCACGTCTATAGGTTGGGGGGGGGGCCTATAGGGGGGGGTGACCTTTCCAGTGCGGATGTCCCTCACGTAGATGCCCTCGTTGTCGGCCAGGGGCAGCGCCCCGGGGGGGGCTATAGTGGGGGCTTATACGGGTCTATAGGTCCCGGGGGGAGGTCTATAGGTTTGGGGGGGGGGATCTATAGGGGTCTATACGTTCTGGGGGGGGATCTATAGGGTCTCTATAGGTGACCTTTCCGGTGCGGATGTCCCTCACGTAGATGCCCTCATTGTCAGCCAGGGGCAGTGCCGGGGGGGTCTATAGGGGTCTATAGGGGTCTATAGGTCCCGGGGGGGCACGTCTATAGGTTGGGGGGGGGGGGGGGGGGGGGGTCTATAGGGGGGGTGACCTTTCCGGTGCGGATGTCCCTCACGTAGATGCCCTCGTTGTCGGCCAGGGGCAGCGCCCGCCGTCGCTCCAGCACGGCCACCTCGGCGGGGGGCACGTACTCCAGTGGCCCCCGGGCCAGCCAGCGGTCCCCCGCCCGCCGTGTCACCTCCCGGCCCTCCTGGGGACACGGGGGGGGGGGGGTGTCAGTCAGCCACCCCCAGCCTGGGGACGGGGGGGGGGCACAGGCGTCCCCCCCCCTCCACCCGCTGGCCACGAGAGGGGACACCCTGGTAGCCCCTGGGGACCTCCCCGTGGCCCTCGGCCACCCCCCTGGCTTGGGGACACGGGGAGGGGACACCCTGGTAGCCCTCGGGGACCCCCTCGTGGCCCTCGGCCACCCACCCTCTGTCCCCCCCAAAACATGCCCCCCCCCCGTGTCCCCAAACCCACCCCTTGTGTCACCAAACCCCCACCCCGTGTCCCCAGACCCCCAGACTGTGTCCCCAAAACCCACCCTGTGTCCCCAAAACCTGGACCCTGTGTCCCCAAACCTGTCCCCCTAAACCTGCCCCTCGTGTCCCCAAAACCCGCCCCATGTCCCCAAAACCCACACCCTTGTCCCCAAACCCGTTCCTCGTGTCCCCAAAACCCCACCCTGTGTCCCCAAAACCCACACCCTTGTCCCCAAACCCATCCCATGTGTCCCCAAACCTGCACCCTCTGTCCCCTCAAAACCCACCCCATGTCCCCAAAACCCACCCCATGTCCCCAAAACCCATCCCTCATGTCCCCAGACCCCCGCCCATGTCCCCAAACCCCCAGACTGTCCCCAAACCCACACCCCGTGTCCCCAAACCCACAGTGTCCTCCCAAACCCAATCCCGGTGTCCCCAACCCTGCAATGTCCCCCCAAACCCCACACTGTGTCCCCAAACCCACTCCCCGCGTCCCCAAACCCCCACCCCGTGTCCCCAAAACCCACCCCATGTCCCCAAAAACCACACCCTTGTCCCCAAACCCACTCCCCGTGTCCCCAAACCCCCAGCCCATGGCCCCACCCCCCCAGCCGTGTCCCCCAGGGCCACCTGGTCGGTGTCCTTGACGGCCTGGAGCGCCTGGAGCAGCAGCCCCTCGTCCTCGGAGAGCACGTAGACGTCCTGGATGCCGGCCTGGAGCCGCTCCCCCGGCTGCAGGAAGAAGGACTTCTCCCCCTGGGGACACGGGGACAGAAGGAGGTCAGGACAGGGTGGGACAGAAGGACCTCGGGAGATGGTGACCATCACCACCATCCGTGGTGATCATCACGAGGTGACACGGTGGAGGACATCAGGAGATGGTAGGACAGCAGGACATGGTGGGACAGAAGGACAGCAGGAGATGGTGGGACAGGGGAGGGAACATCAGGACATGGTGGGACAGGAGGACATCAGGACACAGGGGGACACAGTGGAGGACAGGGTGGGACAGAAGGACAGCAGGAGATGGGGGGACAGGGGAAGGGACATCAGGACACGGTGGGACAGGGGAGGGGACATCAGGACAGAGGGGGACAGAAGGACAGCAGGACATGGCAGGGCAGGAGGACATCAGGAGATGGTGAGGCAGGAGGACATCAGGACACAGGGGAACACGGTGGAGGACGTCAGGACAGGGTGGGACAGAAGGACCTCAGGAGATGGTGACCATCACCACTGTCCATGGTGATCATCACGGGGTGACACGGTGGAGGACATCAGGAGATGGTGGGACAGAAGGACATCAGGACATGGTGGGACAGAAGGACAGCAGGAGATGGTGGGACAGGGGAGGGAACATCAGGACATGGTGGGACAGGAGGACATCAGGACACAGGGGGACACAGTGGAGGACAGGGTGGGACAGAAGGACAGCAGGAGATGGGGGGACAGGGGAAGGGACATCAGGACGTGGTGGGACAGGGGAGGGGACATCAGGACAGGGTGGGACAGAAGGATAGCAGGACATGGGGGGACAGGGGAGGGGACATCAGGACAGGGTGGGGACAGAAGGACATCCCAAGACAAGGCCACACTAGGTCCCTTGGGGCCACCTTTGATACCTATGGGCAAGCAAAGGCCACACTAGGTCCTTTGGGGCCATCGTCAGGTCCTGGTAGCCACGCTTGGGTATCTCGGGGCACCTTAGGGTCATCTGGTGACACCTCAGGGCCACCTTTGATACCTGTGGGCAAGCCAAGGCCACACCAGGTCTCTTAAGGCCACTTTTGATGGTGAACCTTAGCCAAGCAAAGGCCACACCAGGTCCCTTGGGGCCACCATCAGGTCTTGATAGCCACACTGGGGTATCTCGGGGCACCTTAAGAGTCCCCTGGTGACATCTCAGGGCCACCTTTGACACTTATGGGCAAGCTAAGGCTATCTCAGGTCCCTCGGGGCCACCTTTGATGGTGGTCCTTAGCCAAGCTAAGGCTATCTCACGTCCCTCGGGGCCATCTGGAGGTCCCCTCCCTCGGTTGCCCACCTTGACGACGAGCTGCTGGCCCAGTTGGGGCTGGCCGTTGGGCCCCACGGGGTCGAGGACCACGCAGTACTGCCGGGGCCCCAGGGTGGTGACAGCCACCTCGGCCACCACCTCCTCGAAGACGTCGGGGATGTAGGCCTCGCTCTCCGCCTGGGTCACCAGCCACTCCTCCCCCGTGCGCCGCACCCGGCCCTCCTCATCCTCGAAGGTCCGCGTCGCCCGCAGGTGGAGGGCTTTCTGCAAAGGGGAGGGGACGCCGTGGGCCACGGGACAGCCAGAGGTGGCCCCAGAAGGTCTTGACACCCATAGGTGGAGGGAGATGGGGTGATGGGACCCATCAAAGCTACTCCTGAGAGACCTCGTCACCCATGGGGCAAGGGGTCAAGGTCATGGTGGATCAGGGGGTGATGGGACCCCTCACCCATCCTGGAGGGCTCCTGTCACCCATGGGTGGGGGGAACAGGAACACAGGACCCCCCAAACCCAGCCCAGAGGGGTCTCACCACCCATGATGGGACCCCTCACCCATCCTGGAGGGTTCTCATCACCCATGGGTGGGGGGAATGGGAACACAGGACCCCCCAAACCCAGCCCAGAGGGGTCTCACCACCCATGATGGGACCCCTCACCCATCCTGGATGGTCCTCATCACCCATGGGTGCAGGGAATCAAGGTCATGGTGGATCAGGGGGTGATGGGACCCTTCACCCGTCCTGGAGGGTTCCTGTCACCCATGGGTGGGGGGAACGGGGACTTGGGACACCCAAACCCAGCCCAGGGGGGTCTCAGCACCTATTCCCCCCCAGGGGAGGAGGAGGAGGAGGGTGGTGGTACCTTGTCGGTGAGGATGAAGGCGTCCACCACGTCCACCACCTCCTCGTAGACGCCGGGCAAGTAGGCGCCCACCTGCTTCACCAGCCACTCCTCACCTGGGGGGGGGACACATGGGTGAGGGGGGGCCGGGACCCCAGGGTGCTCGGGGAGGGAGGGGACGAGGGGTCCCGGGGGGTCCCGGGATGGGGGGCTGAGGACCCCGGGGTGCTGGGGGGGGCAGGACCCCAGAGTGCTGGGGGAGGGAGGGGATGGGGGGTCCCGGGGGGCACTGAGGGTGACAAAGGGGTCCCAGGGGTGCCGGAGGGTGACAGAGGGGTCCCAAGGGTATGGGGCGGGGGGGGAGGGTGTCCCAGGGGTGCCTTCAGCCCACAGAGGGGTTCCATGGGGTGCCCAGGGGGTGTCCCCAGGGGGTCAGGGTGTCCCCATGAGGGAGCGTCTGTCCCCAGGGGGCTGTCCCCAAGGGGCCGGGGTGTCCCTAGGGGGCCGGGGTGACTCCGTGGGGGGGGGTCTGTCCCCAGGGGGTGTCCCCAAGGGGCTGGGCTGTCCCTAGGGGGCTGGGGTGACCCCAAGAGGCTGGGGGGCTGTCCCCAAGGGGCCAGGGTGACCCTGTGAGGGGGGAGTCTGTCCCCAGAGGGTGTCCCCAGGGGGCCGGGGTGTCCCCGTGAGGGGATGTCTGTCCCCGGGGGGTGTCCCCAGGGGGCCGGGGTGTCCCCGTGAGGGGGGGGCTCTCCCCGGGGGTTGTCTCCAGAGGGCTGGGGTGTCCCCGTCAGGGGGTGTCTGTCCCGGGGGGTGTCCCCGCGGTACCGGTGACGCGTCGGGCGCCGCGGCGGTCCCGGCACTCCTTGCGCGCCCGCAGGCGGATGGCCTGGTTGTGCCCGATGACGGTGGCCTGAAGCGTCTCGGCCACCTCCACCTCCTTCCGCGGGATGTAGGTGCCTGCGGGGACAGCGGCCACCCTCAGCCCGGGGCTGGGGGGGTGTCCCCAAAAGGGACTGTCCCCCCACCCCCACCCCTCCTCAGACCCCCCCCCGGTGCTCACCGGGACCCTCGAAGAGCCACTCGTCCCCCGCCGAGAACTTGTGCCCGTCCTCGTCCGTGAAGTCCAGCAGCGCCCGCAGGCGCAGGGCCGTGTCCGCCATCACCATCTGCAGCGGGGTGACGTCCTGGGGACACGGGGACAGGGGGTGAGGGTGACGTCCTGGGGACAGGGGGTGGGGGACACGGAGACATGGGGCTGAGGGTGACGTCCTGGGGACACGGGGACACAGGGGGAGGGACAGGGGGACATGGGGACACAGGGGGACACGGGGTGGGGGACGTGGGGGACACAGGGACATGGTGTGGGGGACAGGGGGACATGGGAACACAGGGTGAGGGACAAGGGGACACGGGGACATGGTGTGGGGGACAGGAGGACATGGGACATGGGGACACGGGGACAGGGGGACACATGGTGGGGGACACGGGGACATGGGGCTGAGGGTGACGTCCTGAGGACATGGGGACACAGGGTGAGGGACAGGGGGACATGAGGACAGGGGGACAGGGGGTGAGGGACAGGGAGACAAGGGGACACGGGGACATGGGGCTGAGGGTGACGTCCTGGGGACACAGGGACACAGGGTGAGGGACATGGGGACATGGGGACACAGGGGGACACGGGGTGGGGGACGTGGGGTACACAGGGACATGGTGTGGGGTACAGGGGGACACGGGGTGAGGGACAGGAGGACATGGGACATGGGGACATGGGGACAGGGGGACACATGGTGGGGAACATGGGGACATGGGGCTGAGGGCGATGTCCTGGGGACACAGGGACATGGGGTGAGGGACAGGGAGTGAGGGACAGGGGGACATGGGGACATGGGGTAAGGGACATGGGGACATGGGGTGGGGGACAGGAGGACAGGGGGACACAGGGTGGGGGACATGGGGACATGGGGCTGAGGGTGACATCCTGGGGACACAGGGTGAGGGACAGGGGGACATGGAGGGCAAGACGTCCTGGGGACATGGGGAAACAGGTGAGGGACAAGGGGACAGGGGGTGAGGGTGACGTCCTGGGGACACAGGGACATGGGGTGAGGGACAAGGAGTGAGGGACAGGGGGTGAGAGACAGGGGGACACGGGGACATGGGATGAGGGACATGGGGACATGGGGACACAGGAACATGGGGTGAGGGACGTGGGGACATGGGGTGAGGGACGTGGGGACATGGGGTGAGGGACGTGGGGACATGGGGTGAGGGACAGGGGGACATGGGGACACAGGAACATGGGGTGAGGGACATGGGGACATGGGGTGAGGAACATGGGGACACAGGAACATGGGGACACGGGGACATGGGACATGGGGGCATGGGGCTGAGGGTGACATCCTGGGGACAGGGGGTGAGGGAGGGGCTGCCATAGGGGCGCTATAGGGGTCCATAGGGGGTCCATAGGGGTCCATAGGGGTCCATAGGGGTCCATAGGGGTCCATAGGGGTGGTCTATAGGGGTCCATAGGGGTCCATAGGGGGTCCATAGGGGTCCGTAGGGGTCCATAGGGGTGGTCTATAGGGGTCCATAGGGGTCCATAGGGGGTCCATAGGGGTCCATAGGGGTGGTCTATAGGGGTCCATAGGGGTCCATAGGGGCGCTATAGGGGTCCATAGGGGTGGTCTATAGGTACCTGGCACAGCTCCTCGCCGGGGTAGAGGGGGAAGGGCTCCTGGGCCAGCCGCACGTCCAGGTCCGCGTGCCGCAGCCGGGCCTGGCCCGCCCCGTCCAGCTCCACGGCCCCCCCGGGCCCCCGCACCACCGGGTTCCGCACCAGGCAGTAGTGCCGGGGGGGCACCGTCACCATGCGCCGGGGGGGGAACACCACCCTGCGGGGGGGGCACCCCATTGCTGCCCTGTAGAGCCCTGCCACGGCCTTATAGAGCCCCCCCATAGCCCTATAGAGCCCCCCCACGGCCCTATAGAGCCCCCCCCATAGCCCTATAGAGCCCCCCCCCCATAGCCCCATAGGGCCCCCCACAGCCCTATAGAGCCCCCCCCTCCAGCTCCATAGAGACCCAGGGCCCTATAGAGTCCACCCCCCCCCCCCATAGAACCCCCAGGGCCCTACAGAGCCCCGCAAACACCCCCCCCCCCCCATAAATCTAGACCACCCCATAGCCATAGAAATCCACCCCCTGCCCCACAGCACCCCACACAGAGGGGGGTCCCACCCATCACCCCACAGATCCCCTCCTGCCCCAAAGAATCCCTGTTTTTTAGGGGGGAACCGGACCCCCCCCCATCTCCCATCCCCACCCCATAGGCACCCCCCCCCCCCCTTATCCCCCTGCCCCATAGCGCCCACCTCTCATGGTCCTGGCGGATGTAGGTGTGGGGCCCGACCTCCACGCGGGTGACGTTGCTGTTGAGGTCCAGGATGTGGACATAGTGGTAGGGGGGGATGCGGATCACGGGGTCCTCCATGGGGCAGGAGACTTCGCCGTGGGGCAGGAGGAGACGACTTCACTGTGGGGCAGGAGAACCTTCCCAGACTGGGGAGGAAGGAGCTCGCTGTGGGGCAGAACAGCTTGTTGTGGCTCAGCTGTGGGGTGGGAGACCTGGCCGCAGGGTGGGGAAGCTTGCCGTGGGGCAGAGGAGGATGCTGTGGGGCAGAGAAAGATGCTGTGGGTGGGAGGAGCACGCTGTGGGGCTCAGGGTGGGTTAGGAGGCTTCGGTACCAGGTGGGAAAAGCTTGCTGGGAGAGGGGGGAAGACCTCGCCATGGGGCAGAGGAGCTCCCCACCCCACAGGGTGGGATGCCCAGGGACCCTGCTGTGGGGCAGGAAAGCTTGCTGTGGGGCAGAGGAGCTCCCCACAGGCTGAGATGCCCAGGGACCCTGCTGTGGGGCAGGAAAGCTCACCATGGGGTGAGACCATGGAGCAGATGAGCTCCCCACAGGGAGGGATGCCCAGGGACCCTCCTGTGGGGCAGGAAAGCTCGCTGTGGGGCAGAGGGGCTCCCCACAGGGTGGGATACCGAGGGATCCTGCTGTGGGGCAGGAAATCTCGCCATGGGGCGAGACCATGGGGCAGATGAGCTCCCCACTGGGAGGGATGCCCAGGGACCCTGCTGTGGGGCAGGAAAGCTCGCTGTGGGGCAGAGGGGCTCCCCACAGGGTGGGATACTGAAGGACCCTCCTGTGGGGCAGGAAAGCTCGCTGTGGGGCAGAGGGGCTCCCCACGGGGTGGGATACCGAGGGACCCTCCTGTGGGGCAGGAAAGCTCGCTGTGGGGCGAGACCATGGGGCAGAGGAGCTCCCCACTGGGAGGGATGCCCAGGGACCCTCCTGTGGGGCAGGAAAGCTCGCTGTGGGGCGAGACCATGGGGCAAAGGAGGTCCCCACAGGCTGGAATGCCCGGGGACCCTGCTGTGGGGCAGGAAATCTGTGGGGCAGAGGGGCTCCCCACGGGGCTGGGGGGGGTGAATGGAGGAAGGGGCTGGGGGGGGGGGGGGGGGGAGAAAGAGACCTCACCGTGGGGCAGGAGACCACCTCGCCGTGGGGCAGGAGATGTGGCCGTGGGGCAGGACACTTCCTTGTGGGGCAGGCCCCCTCCCTGTGGGGGGAGGAGAGCGCGCAAAGGCCTTTGCCCGGGCCCGGCCCATCGGGGCCCGCCCCACGGGCCCGCACTCACCCCCCCACCCCCCCCCGGGCGAGATCTACCCCCCTCAGGGCACGACCTGCCCCCCCCCGGCTGGATTCGCCCCCTCCCCGAGGGCTGGATTCACCCTTCTCCCCCCCGGGGGGCAGGGTTGGCCCCCGCCCCGCTGCCGGCATTTCCCCGCCGGGCCGGGCGCGGCTCCGGGGCGCGGCCGGGTCCGGGTCCGTGTTACCGGGTCCGGGTCCGCGGTACCGGGGCCCGGGCGGGGACAGAGGGGTGAGGGCCGGGGCTGGGCCCCGCTCCCGCTCCCGGCTCCAGCGGGGAACCCGCCGGGCACAGGCCGCCAACCGGCCCCGGGCCCGTTGCTTGGCAACCGGCGCCGCCATCTTGTGATCCCCGCCCCGTGCCCCCCGCAGCCATTTGGGGAGCCTGAGGGGACGAGACGTGGGATTTGGGGGGGACGGGCCCGGGGAAGGGATTTTGGGAGTGAGGAGAAGGGATTTTGGGGGGGACAGGCCGGGGAGGGGGGGTCTGGGGGGGGCAGGAGGAAGGATTTGGGGGGGACAGGCCTGGGGAGGAGGGTCTGGGGGGCAGGAGGAGGGTTTGGGGGGGATCACAGGCCATTGGGGGGCTGAGGGGACAAGATGTGGGATTTAGGGGCGACAGGCCCAGGGAGGGGGGGTCTGAGGGGCAGAAGGAGGGTTTGGGGGGGACAGGGCCAGGAAAGGGGAGTCTGAGGGGACAAGATGTAGGATTTGGGGGGACAGGCCTGGGGAGGGGGGTCTGAGGGGATGGGATGAGGGTTTGGGGGGGTCTGGGGGGGGCAGGAGGAAGGATTTGGGGGGGACAGGCCTGGGGAGGGGGGTCTGGGGGGCAGGAGGAGGGTTTTGGGGGGGACAGGCCCAGGGAGGGGGGGTCTGAGGGGGACAGGCTGAGGGTTTGGGGGGGACAGGCCTGGGGGGCAGGAGGAGGGATTTCGGGGTGACAGGGCCAGGAAAGAGGGGTCTGAGGGGACCAGACATGGGATTTGGGGGGGACCAGCCCGGAGAGGGGGAGTCTGAGGGGCAGAAGAAGGGTTTGGGGGGGGACAGGTGAGGGGTTTGGGGGGGGACAGGCCTGGGGAGGGGGGTCTGGGGGACAGAAGGAGGGTTTGGGGGGGACAGGTGAGGGGTTTGGGGGGGACAGGCCTGGGGAGGGGGGTCTGGGGGACAGAAGGAGGGTTTGGGGGGGGTCACAAGCCATTAGGGGGCTGAGGGGACAAGATGTGGGATTTGGGGGGGACAGGCCCAGGGAGGGGGGTTTGGGGGGGCAGGAGGGGGGTTATTATGATGATGATGATGATGATGAAGTCCCCGCTCCCCCCGTGTCCCCCCCCATGTCCCGGCTCCCCCCGGCGATGGTGGGGGGGGGGCAATGAAGGGACCCCACCCCGGGGTGGCACTGGCCGATGGGTCCCCGGTTGCCGTGGCAACAGGTCAGGATGTCACCCCAGGGGGACCGGGGTGTTCCTGGGGGTGGTTTTGGGGGTGCGGGTGTGCTGTGGGGGTGTGTGTGTTTTGGGGGGCTGTGTTCACGTAGGGGTGTGTCTTTTGGGGTGAGCGTGTGGCCACCACCAATCCCCCCGTGGCCACCATTGACCCCTCATGGCCACCACCATAGACCCCCCCTGTAGCCACCACTGCCCCCCTCCCCCCCCGGCCACCACCGACCCACCCATGGCCCTCCCTAAATTGCTCGATCTTGGCCCAAATCCCTGTTTCTGAGCCCAATAGCTCCGTAAATTAACATTTCTGAGCCCCAGTTTCTCTCTAAATTGCTGCTTCTGAGCCCAAACCCCGTGTTTCTCAGCCCAAACGCTCCCTAAATTGCAGTTTCTGAGCCCAAACTTACCAAATCCCTGTTTCTGAGCCCAAAAGCTTCTGAAATTAACATTTCTAAGCCCCAGTTCTCCCTAAATTGCTGCTTCTGAGCCCAAAATCCCTGCTTCTCAGCCCAAACGCTCCCTAAATTGCAGTTTTTGAGGCCAAAAGCTCCCCAAATCGCAGTTTCTGAGCCCAAACTCCCCAAATGGCTGTTTCTGAGCCCAAAGCTCCCAAAATTGGCATTTCTCAGCCCAAAAGCTTCCTAAATTCCCGTTTCTAAGCCCAAAAGCGCCCTAAATAGGTGCTTCTGAGCCCAAACTCCCCAAATCCCTGTTTCTGAGCCCAAAAGCTCCTTAAATTAACATTTCTGAGCACCAGTTCTCCCTAAATTGCTGCTTCTGAGCCCCAAATCCATGTTTCTCAGCCCAAAGCTCCCTAAATCTGTGTTTCTGAGCCCAAACTTACCAAATCGCTGTTTCTGAGCCCAAATGCTCCCTAAATTGGTCTTTCTGAGCCCAAAATCTGTATTTCTCAGCCTCCAAACTCCCTAAAACCCTGTTTCTCACCCCAAAAGCTCCTTAAGTCGCTGTTTCTGAGTCCAAAAGGTCCCTAAATTGGTGCTTCTGAGCCCAAAAGCCTCCTAAATCACTGTTTCTGAGCCCAAACTCCCTAAATCCCTGTTTCTGAGCCCAAAACCTCCTTAAATTAACATTTCTGAGCCCCAGTTCTCCCTAAATTGCTGCTTCTGAGCCCAAAAGCTCCTTAAATTGCTGCTTCTGAGCCCAAAATCTGTTCTCAGCCCCAAATCTGTCTCTGAGCCCAAACGGTCCCCAAATCCCTGTTTCTGAGCCCAAAACCTCCTTAAATTAACATTTCTAAGCCCCAGTTCTCCCTAAATTGCTGCTTCTGAGCCCAAAATCCCTGTTTCTCAGCCCAAACGCTCCCTAAAATCTGTGCTTCTGAGCCCGAACACTCCCTAATTTGCCGTTTCTCAGCCCAAAAGGTCCCTAAATCCCTGTTTCTGAGCCCAAAAGCTCCCTAAATAGGTGCTTCTGAGCTCAAAATCTGTTTCTCAGCCCAAAAGCCCCCTAAATCACAGTTTCTGAGCCCAAACTCCCCAAATCCCTGTTTCTCAGCCCAAAAGCCCCCTAAATCACAAGTTTCTGAGCCCAAACTCCCCAAATCCCTGTTTCTCAGCCCAAAAGCCCCCTAAATCACAGTTTCTGAGCCCAAACTCCCCAAATCCCTGTTTCTCAGCCCAAAAGCTCCCTAAATCCCTGTTTCTGAGCCCAAACTCTCCCTAAATTGCTATTTCTGAGCCCCAGTTCTCTGTAAATTGCTGTTTGTGAGTCTAAAATCTGTGTTTCTGAGCCCAAGCACTAATTTGCCATTTCTTGGGCCAAAGACCCCTAAATCACAGTTTCTGAGCCCAAACTCCCCAAATCCCTCTTTCTGAGCCCAAAAGCTCCTTAAATTAACATTTCTGAGCCCCAGTTCTCCCTAAATCCCTGTTTTTAAGCCCAAACTCCCCAAATCCTTGTTTCTCAGCCCAAAAGTTCCTAAAAATGGCATTTTTCATTCCCAAAAGCTCCCGAAATCGCAGTTTCTGAGCCCAAACTCCCCAAACGGCTGTTTCTCAGCCCAAAAGCCCCCTCCCTCGCCCCCTCAGGCCTCACTCGCTGCCGTCACCCCCCCGGGGCAGGAGGGGGGGCACCGGGCAGGGGACGGCAGTGACGTCATCCCGCCTTTGCCGCGTCCCCCCCAAACTCCCCCCCAATGCGAGTGCGTGTGTGTGTCTGTGTGTGCTTTTATGTATGTATGTGCGTGTGTGTGTCTGTGTGTCTCTGTGGGTGGGCATGTGTGTGGGCATGTGTGTCTCTGTGT